>NC_071348.1:14471865-14774895 GCF_027744825.2 Synchiropus splendidus
GGCAGAGGCGGCGCGCGGCGATCCGAACTTTGACGCGCATGCGGCAGATGATGAAAATGGAATTATCCACACGGAGACAACAACTGCGGCTGTTCGCTCGGAAACTGTTAGTGTGAGAGCCGTCTCCTGAACCAGGTAAGACACGACACCATGCACCTTTCGCTCTGCTGTACGTCGTGTCGGTGCGCGTCTGCGAAGATCGAAACGGAGTTCATCACCTTTTCTCGCGTCTTCGCTGTCAATCATGAAATCTGCGCCACAAAAAAAAAAAACAACTGCACGACCAGGGTGGACATTTTCACATGCCTTTATCAATCTCTGTGCTGAGAATATTGGCGTAGATACACCCACTCGCACTTCTTATGCGTGGAAGTCATGACCGCGGGGATCGTTTATTCTAAGTTGCAACTTATTAACATAAAGGAGCTGTCTGGGTGATCTGCGCAAAGTTACTACGCACCGAGCGCATGTTCTCCTGGCGTGGCAATCCAATGGTGTGCAATGAGAGGGGGGAAAAAACATGCCATTTGGTTTCAATTCCAGCTAACACCTGTTGGAATTGTTGCATGAACAGCTCGGCTTTGTCCTTCGGAATGGTGGTTCTGTTGGTTGATCCATCCAATTTGAATGGCGATTTTAATGAATGCACGAATGCGTCCCCACCCCCCAATATATTACTTTTAGATCATCTTCAAGTTACTTTCCTTCATTCACTTCTCCTGGTTGTCAGTTTCAGGCATGGATTACATGGCGTCAGGTTGGTCTCCATGCAGACGACAGTGTTGCTGCCTTGTGAATGATGGACAGATGTGGTGGAGGGAAGGAAATGAAGCATTTTTCCGTTGGATTTTGCCTTTTCTCCTTCACTCACACACAGACAGAGCTGCATTGCTATTCTGAGAGTTAGCTGCCTCAACCCACGCACAGAATCTGAGAAAGAGGGAGAAAGGGGAGGGAGGGAGCAGCAAAGGGAATAAAAGACTCAGATTGAGGTGCACAGAATGCCCACCGTGGTCTCATAAAGCAATTGTGAAGATGTTATAAATTCATTCTGGAGCATGGCGGTCCATTGATTACTCCTGGCTTTGCATGTGTGTGTGATGTGCTATGCTGTAAGTGCTTGGAGAAATGTACTTCTGTGCCACCCACACACAGCGCCCTCCCACTCACGGTCGTCTCTGCATCCATACCTCTGGCTCTGCACGCTCGCCACTATCTGCCTGGTTAGGTACCCTGCATTTATCCCTGTGCCCATCTCATCATCATCATCATCATCATCACCATCATCATCATCATCGTCTTTCACTCGGTAGGAGAGAACAGACACACTGACACACTCTCTCCAAGTACAGCAGAACTTAAATTAAAAAGACATGGTTCCACAGTATGTAGACGCTCTCAATAGCTCGGAATATTTCTCAAAGCCATGTTTTAGCTGGTTTTGGTGTCATTTAAATGCAACTCAAAGCAGACCGTTCTTCAAAACACATTTCTCCATGTGACACAATTTTGCAGAACGTTGTGTTCTTCTATCCCACCCCGCAATCTGACTCCTTATTATAGAAAAACCTTTTCGTCCTTTTTATCATTTGTGTGTTTCTAAATAATTTAAAAAGAATTCCTTGCTTTCACCTTATAACAATGAAAATTGGCTTTTGCTTTCATGATACGGTTTCGTTCATAACATTTTCACGTGGGTTGAAGAGGAAGGTTTTTGTAGACAGATTTTGGCCTCTGCAGGAGACCGAACAGGTCAGTTTCCAGCTGACCAGTTTTTCACTATTATGGGATGTATCTTGTCTTCACTCATAAGTGATGTCTGGTGAAGCAATTAAACCCTCACAATAGAAAAAGAACGGAGCCAGAAGCCGACGTGATTCATTTATGATTCATCTTTTCGTCATGACTCGGGTTTCTTCAGTGCTAGAGATTGACCTTGGTGATCTTGAGGGCTTTAGAGTTGAGCTCCTGCTACTGTTAGCTTTGGTTGCACAGTTGGTTGTAAGACCAGGATTGCTGTTCAGCTTAATAATAATCATTATACTTATTATTATACTAGTAATATTAATTAGGCAAGTTTCCTCGTGAAAGAATTTTATCTGAAGCTATTTTTTTTTTGCTGACTGCTATGATAGTAGGTCGCCTGAAACATTTGAGCTTGCCAAACGTCCAAAACTACATTAACAGACATTCATGAAAACAAGCAAGTTCCAGTCACATTGCATGTGCAATTTCCTCGGGACATTTAACACTAACATGTCCTGCCACTGGAGTGCACTGCAAGGATAGAATGTGGAGAAAGGAGAGTACGTAAAAATTGGCATGTTTGGGATGTGAAAATGTGTACCTGGTACCAGCACCGCCCTCGATCCACTCTCGAGTTAATGCGTCTGTACGCTGAATAATTTGATGATGGTGAAGATTACCGGATGCTCAATAAACCCAGTCAACCCGCCTCACTAGAAGTACCAAACATACGCCCCCAAAACTGAGGATCCTGCAGCTGGCTGGTCTTCCACAGCACAGGAGGTAACAGCCTTTCTCTTCATCAATGTGCTGCTGGGAGATGAGATGCAGCCAGCATTGACCTCATGGTGAAAGAACCAAACCAGAGAGCAGGAGGCTGGATGATCATCCAAGTGTAGTTTAATGTTTTGTATGCATACAAACAGCTACTAAAAAAATAGAGCAGCTGAGTTGAGAGGAAAATCAGTGCTGAAATGGATTTGTGATTGGACATGTCCACACCATGATGCCCGGGGAAGAGGCGGGCGGTGAATGCCAGTGAGGGAAGAAGGGACCTGAAGGCACCAATCCGAGAGGCTGGATGCTTTCAAGGTCTTGCCAATTACATTCACAGCAACTGATAACAACAGGCTAAATATGACCAGGAATCAATACGAAAATATACTTATTTTCTATACAGAGAATTTGGTTAAGTAGTAAAATAATACCAAAGCCAAATCATAGGAGCTTGAATAAACTACATCACACTCACTAGGGGCTCCTTACTATTATTAGCATGAACAAACTCTGAATAAAAAAAAGCAGAAAAGGTATCTCTGACTTCAAGCTGGTTTCAAGTTTGGTGACGACAGGAAATCAAACTGCAATACACAACAAAAACCACTAGACGTCACTCTCACTGCTGTGCATCCTACTGGTTCTGATAAAAATAAAGTTAATTTTGGTTACTGTGAAGCAGATCAAATCTGGATGTGAATTTGTGTGCTCATTGTTGATGTTAATGTTTCTTGCAACTGTTGCTTGCATTGCAGTGAACGTCTGCCTGACCAGCAGCTTCGATCAACACCTGAATTTGAAAGCCATTTCGAGAGGACTGCAAACATTCTTTTCAACTCTCCAGGGGTAAAAGGAGCACGTCCCCGACACAACTGCCGCAGCTTTCAGCGTCCCGCCTCCCCATCCGTGCCCACATTTCTGCCACAGATAGGAACGTTTTGATAATTACATGGAATTATAAGTTTCCGTGGGAGAGGGCTCTGCCTCTGACACAATCGCTTCACACATTTACATATTTCTCATCAAAAGTACGATTCTTTGAACCTCCACAGACAAATCAGGGATCATTTCACTTGGCGACACATGTCAAATGGAGAATGTGTGTAATTTCTGACGCAGACAGATGTGGCTGTGGGTGCTCTTGTTCTTTTCTGACTAGCACGCCGGCGCCCCTTTCTCACCCCAAACATAATCACGGTAACATGTCGGGGGAGGAGTGATGCACCTTTTATAACCATAGAAAAGATGGAGCTGCATATATAGAGATGAGGAGTGACGAGGTAGCGGGAGGGAGCACTTTGATGAGAAACCGAATCATAATTTCAATATTTCGCTGAGCTAACTAAGTGCCAACTCTGAGTGTCTTTGTGTCATCAACCTGGACTAAAGCTGATGGATCTAAACCTGGCTGTATTGGAGTGTAGAGTGCTACTGAGATGTGTTGATGTTCACTCTTAAAAAAGAACACCATTAAGAGAAAAGCCGAGCAAGAGTACAGAACGTGACATTAGTGACTAAAAGCATGAAGATTGTCGTTTTCAAGTCAGAACATTTACACAGCTGTGGCCTCTTCAGCCTCTCAGACTATTAAAGAGCCTTCAGAGGGCAAAAGATGCAGCCGTTACACCGTCAGGGTTCCCGCCTACAGGTGAATTAACAACATTTTAATACCATTAGCCGCTTCCTTTATGACCTTTCACGCAATTTTACAAAACAGGTCTAAATTCTTGTCGCCTGAGAATCCTGAATGAGACATCAGTGCTCGTCACATGACACCTGAAGCTTTGATTATAGTAGGTTAGACTGCAGATCCAGCCTTGTAGCTGCATTGACTCAACTACAGAAAATAGCTCTCTTAGTCATGTAAAAATGACGCCCACGATCAATCTCCGACTCCTCACTGTCTCACTGCTCTCCCTCCTTTCTGTCTCACTGACCACCTGTGTTGAGAGCTCAGAGGCGCCCCCTCCCCAGCAGACTGACCCCTCAGGGAGATTGATAACAGCGACACCCCCCGGGCCTTTACTTCACCTTCTTGCTCTGCAGTCCCATCAAAGGCCAGCCAATCTCCAACGAAAACCCAAATCAAATTCTGATACTGGTGATGGAGTTTTAGAAGCGCTGCCGAGACCGCTGCCTCAAGTCATGCTTTCCAAGAATGTCACGTCATCCGAGGCCCTGGCACCGCCCTTGGGTGCGGCCCAGGTGGCACCCCGGCTGATGGACGTGTGGATGGATGTATGTCGGGGTTACTATGACGTCATGGGACATTTTGACAGCGCCTTCAACTGCTCCAAGGATACCTTCATCTACTGCTGCGGCACCTGCCACTACCGCTTCTGCTGTCCAGACAGCAGTCAGCAACTGGATCAGGACCGGTGCCGAAACTACGACTCCCCGGACTGGGCCAAGCCTCCCACAGACTCCGTCATTCTACCAGACGACCTGGGTACTGAACCAGATGTCGACCCCCTCAGGCAGCAGAGCCACAACACTGGCCTCGTCATTGGAGGGGTGGTGGTGTTCATGGCGGTAGTAGCTGCTGGCATCAAGTTGGTCTTCAACAAAGTCCAGCAGGAAGCCAACCAGAGAGACATCAACATGCCCCGGTGAGTTTTTAGATTTCATGAAGTGGCAAGTTGCAAACTGATGAAGTTCATTCTTCAAGACATTTACATATCCAACCAGAAGAGACACTGGACTACACCCTGCAGAGTTAAAAATATGAGGAAGATGTCTTGAAACCCATTTGCTTGACATCAGTGAGTGCTTGTGTTCGCACATACTTTGGGAGGAGGCATGAAGAAAAAGAATGTAGCCAAGGTTGAATGGGTGGAGATAACGGAAAGGGCTAGGCAGGAAGATGAGTTGCACAGTTGAGGTTGCCATTGGTTATGACTTGGAAGGACAAGATAAACAGTGTATGCCAGGAAATATGTCAGTGGAGAAATTTGAAGACAAAGATGGTTTGGTGGAACAGCGGACAGACAATGTGGTAAATGAAGATACCAGACGAAAGGAGAAGGGGAAGACATGGATGAGATAAACAAGGTCATGAAGAGGACTTTTGTGACCAGGGAGGATGGTCAATGTAGGACCACGGAATGACCACGGAAGAAGATGCTTTTGGAGTACAGTGGTCACCATTCCTATTGGAACTTCTGAGTCAGAACGTTTTAGTCATTGTTGCTACCTGCTGAGTTAATCTTCTTGGAACACTTTTGCTCGTGTATTTGAGTCAGTACTGGAACACGTACTGAGCGGACAAGACACGAGGATTAGTATATGCCTTTCCAACAAATAGGGTAACCCTTGATATGTTCTAACCACTGCAGACAGGAAACATAAAACAAGCTTCAGTATTGGAATCAAGTGTGCAATGTATTTAATGAACTTTGATGCGTTATGATGGTATTCAGTCGTGCTAATTTATTTATAACCTGCTTCATTAGAGCTCTGGTCGACATGCTGCGACACCAGTCCAGTCCGGTCCAGCAGGATGAGAGGAATAACAGTGTCGCTCTGACTGTGGGTGATGGGCAGGGAACACTGGGGAGACCTCCAAAAAATCTTTATGCCCCAGGACTGCCAAGCAAGGACAATAGATGTAAGAAAGACATTCATTTGTTCGAGCACTAGGACTTTCTTTACAATATGTATGGTACTGTTGCAGTGGGGAACCTGCAGCACAACTTCATCCACCCCCAAGGATCCAGTCCCAAACACACAGCAACTATTGGTAAGAAAGTCCTCTCAATAATATCTCACCATTGTCTGCTTCATTCAGATGAAACAAACGCTTCCAAACAAGGATGATGATGCGTTGAAAGGATGCTAAAAGCTGTCCTGTGAAAATGAATCGACAGTGCGTTATATCCAGTGGAGCAAATCTCATTTAACACATGTTGTTATATCCCCATGCTCTCCGAAAGAACGCACCCCTCGGATGAACAATGCTCAGCTGGCAGCCGGGGGCACGCTGCTGTCCAGTAAACACAACAACACCAAATCCCAGCCGTCCTTCCACCACTCGCTGCACAACCTGGCTCAGCTGCCTCCTTCTTATGAGAGCGCCACCAAGCCAGAGCTCAACAGATACTCCTCGCTCAAACGTCTTGGTAAGTACATGGCAACAGGAAACTTTCAGAAAACGCTTAAAAAAACATAATCTTAACCCTAACCCTAATCTTAATCACTGGTGCCAGCTTTATTCTGGGGTGAATACATAATACTTATTAATTCACATTCATATTACTCTAGATGCAGTTCATGAAATCAATATCTAATGAAGTCATTCTCCTGACTCATCTTAATTCACAGAGAAACAAATGAATTGTGCTTGTTTTTATAGTCCACAGCCTCAGGTTGCTTGTTAGATTGTAATTACCAGCTCATGCGCTAACGTCGGGAATGTGAAACTCCAGAAGCAGACAGCAATATGACTGGGCTGCAGCATAGTTTTGTTAACTCTATTATTAATAGTAAAAAGCACTGCCACAATGTACAGTAACCATGAGCTTGCCACGATTGTTTTGAGACACATCTGAATGCCAATAGGAATATAAATGCATATATACTTTGTGTGCTCCAGAAAAAGGTCTTGATGAATACTCATCTGGCTACTGCACCACTAAACGTCGACCCCACACGGCCCAGCCAGCTCTCCAGTCCTCCCAGCACCACCTACATTGGGGTGGTGACTACACTCTCAGCGGCAGAGGAACCCTGCCTAGACACGCGGCCCGTCCATGGATCCCACCACCACCATCAGGCATGCCTGCCTCGCCCACCCCAAATCCTTACCCTCTGGATCCTCCAGAGTCACAGTACAACCCCAACTACGATACCCTGTCCAAGCCCAGGAAAGTCAAGTCCACAGACCAGCTGCTCAACATGGGCGACGTCCCTGGAAACACTGGTACTCTGTCCCGCATGTCCAAGAACCAGCAGCACCAGTACTATAAAGCCATGGCCGCCTCAAACAAAACCTCCAACACACAGACTCTCACCCGCAAGACCCAGGATCGTCAGGAGCGACAAGATCGGATGCTCATGTCTCCTGACCACTTGGAGGAAAGGATGGGCGGGGTGGCAGTGGTGGATCCATATGCTCACACTGGAGGTCCAGTTCCGACTCTTCCGCGCCAGCAGAAGGCCCAGTCTCAGCAGAATGTCTGTGCTACTCCCTCCCTGGACCGACACCACATGATCAAGATGAACTCTCATCCAACATCCGGGCGTGAGCAGGAGAGGAACCCCGGCATGACAGGCCACATCAGTGGAGGAATGGGCTGGGCAGGGGAGATGCCTCCCGCAGGTGTAGTCATGGGAACGGGAACACTGGGAGGCCACAGCGCCAGGAGAATGGCCTTCGCCGCGAAGAGGCAGAATACCATTGAGCAGCTACACTTTATCCCAGGAGGAGGAGGAGGAGGAGGAGGAGGAGGGGGGTCGGCAGGAAGCAGCGGAGGAAGTCAGGGGATCAGGACGGGGAGTAAAAATGAGGTGACAGTGTGAGGTTAGTGCCTAATGTAGAGTTCAGGATTAAATCGATGTTTAACTATTAGAGGTATAACTACAAGAACTAAAGCATTAGAGCAGCGTGTTAGTGTCTCGGCTTCTCAAATTGACGTCAACTTGTAGTCACATAGCTTAAATATGAATACACAGTTAAATATGGAAATATCCGTCTTACAGCCTGCATCAGCCATATTTTCTAACAGAACCTGCCATATACAGCAGTGCCGTTACGTGTAGACAGAACAAACTGGACTGTCTGACAAGATCCATTATTTGGTTTTGTATGTTTGTCTAGATGTACTCAGGAGCCATATTAGATAGGAAGCGGAGAGTGACATCACAGAGTTTTATTGGATCCAAAACCCTGATGGATCGTCAAGCTTCTCTGCACATTAAAAGGGAATTTAGTGGATCTAATTGAAACTGTGTGCCTGCTCATGCGTCGTGGAACTGACTTCCTGCGGACCATCATGTGTTTGGATCAGCAGAGCTGAACTCAAGCCGGACACACCTGGCAGGTCTCAACCTGTCGTCAAAAACTGCGGATTCGCCCCTGTCCCATACTGATCTGATGCCTGGGTTGCCTAGTTTATCCATGTGACCTTAGATCGCTGACGGCACAGGACATGAGCGTCGCCCCATTTTTCAATCAGGACCTTAATGCAAAAAAAAAAGAAATGGGCTACCAAATAATCTAGAGCCATTGATGAGACCTTGACAGAAACATACAACGTCAAATCAGCAAAGGACACTTTGCTTCACAGAAGACAAAGAGATGGTTGCACTTACTGTCCTTCAAAGCCATTTTAAGGTGATACCAAGAGAACACCTCAGGGGAAGCTGGTCCGACAATCACCCTTTGACCACAAATTAAAACCACCGAAGTCTTGTTCACTTGTTTTGGCCGGATTAGAGGGAGATTAGGACGCCCTTCCCACTGACTCAAAGACTTTTGCTGTATCATAATGCACAAAAGAACGCAACAAGGAATCATTGAAGACCAGGCTTCTCAATACTAAGGGCTATCCTATCCTATATACTGTAGTGTGTGATACCTGTGGTCCATATAGAAATGCTATCTCTCTCTTGATTTCGTGTTGATATTGTCGTATTGAGTATTAAAGTGTACAAACTCAAGCACACAGACACAAACTTTGCACATATCCGCCCCCCAAACCCTCACCTCCTGACAGGGTCAAATGTATCTCCAGGTTTACATTCAGCAACGGTTTAGTCACAAGAGAACGTTTTTATTTTTTGGGAGGAGAATGGCAGAATGAGATCGACAAGGTGATGGTTTGATACAAATCTACTTTTCATTTGGACTCTATACACAGTACTAAATGTAGTTGTTATGAATATTATGAAGTGTTATGATTAAGAATTATTATAACTGTCATGGTTATTATTCAGAATTATCTTATGGTGTGATGTTCCTTTACTTGGTGGACTATGTGGACTAAGTGTTTATTGTTATTTTGATAACTAGTACTTTTATTAGTAGTTCTTTCTCTCTCTCATACATCTGGTTCATAAATTCAGAGAACATTCCAAATCTTGATGCATGCGAGCTCCATTTACTCTCCTCCAGATGTTTGTACTGTGCCTAGTCATCAGCCTTAGAACACTATAATCTCAATTGATGCCACCCTGATATCAGCAGCCTTCTTAATATTGTTGTTCAGGAGATGGCTCGGTTTGGGTCACTCCGAACCTGACGCCATAATAACTCTGTGTTTGTATAAATGTTTGTCACAGCAGGATGGTGAGGGACCTTATGGAAGCTTTTGATTGCAGTATGTTTTTTCAGGGAAATTGTTGGGACGATGTAGAGTAGATTTTATAATAGAGCCCCAAAAGGTCTGTAGCAAAGTCTGTACAAGCCCATAAGCCATATCCATCATTGAAGTCACACTTTGTAAAGTGGTTAATCTAATTTGTGCAAGTAATGTATTTTGTAGAGCTCGTACAATCAGAATATTTTCTGTGCTTTCTTCCACTTTATTTTGAGCATTCAGATGTGTTTGTATTTAATGCCTTGTACAGTGCCATTACATTTTTGTCCTTCTGCTGTCAAAAGTCTTCACAACTGAATGGAGACAAGCTGGAGTTGAGAGGGAAATAAATGAAAACGGTGTGATTCACCTTTATGAATTCATGATCGAGATGATCAGAGAAGTAAACAGGGGCAGTGTAAGGATGGGCATTTTGTTTGGTGAAGATGGATCTATTTTCATGCTTATATATTTGAAAGCGACTCTTTTCTTATAATTCAATAAATCAAAATCCTTGGATACGGCAACAAATTACTAAAATAATTTGTTTAATAAAGTTGGTGGGAAGCATTTTTGTCAGTTATTTGTGTCAAAACTGGTGTATGTGGGATCAATCTTTCAGAGTAAGGGAGGTGAAGAAGAGGGCGAAACATGATGTATGGTTGAGGGAAGATAGCCTCTTACTGTATTAAATGAGAGACACATTTCCCTGAAGTGGTAAACTGCATCACCATCCATCCGAACTGAAGTAAAGAGAGGCTCAGAATAGCCTCTCCCCATAAGCCCCCAACAACTTTTCTGCGGCGAATACTGTACTGTGGTCCAGTGAATTCTAACATGATGCCACAGACTCTAAATACAGAGGATGACACTATCCTCTCCCATCCTCTACAAGGGAGGTCATACACCAATCAGAGAATACCGGTATTTGTCTTTTGGTCCAAGCTCACGACTACGTGTGAGGGTGGGAATTCACCAACAAATGAACAGGTTTTATCTTGTCATCCTTAATATTTCACATATTTTACTACGAAGCAAAACACAAAAACAAAATTATAAACACCACTTTGTAATTCAAATTGGATCCAGTTAATGGAACTCAATTACTGAAATGGACTAAAATGCATAAAATAAATAGAAATTCTGTGAACATTCCTTCAATTCTCAATTATAAACAAGGAAAAACATTGCTATAAATGATAATAAAAAAGGCCCTGCACACAACAAACAAATAAAGGACAGCATTATTGTTTTCAAACTACTGTATTTCAGCCTCACTGCAAGATTTATAGTGTGATGGCGTTTCTGCCATTTCTCTCCTACATTATGTTACAACTGTAATTGCACACAAGTGTCTTATGCAGGGGTGGCCAACCAGTCAGAGCCACATCCTACAAATATGTAAGGCTGTAAGGCTCACCTCACACAGCTGGTCACGTGACTTCGCAGCAGTATAGTGGTTAAAGCACATCCCAGTGTATCACAAGGTTGCTGCTTCGCTTCTGGCATATGTCTCTTGTGCATGTATTTTTAAAATTCATACATTTTAAAATCGGAATATCAAGTGGCGTCGATAGAAATGTGTGCTATCTTCTATATTTTGTTATATATATATATTTTTTTTACGTGCCTCATGTCACCAATAACATCACCCGAGTCTGTGTTATGTGAGCGACGCTGCAGACTGGACAGTCTCATCTTCACTCCACTGAATTAAACAGACTCCACGATGATCCACAATGAATAATAGGTGAAACACATGCCATACGTTTAGGGAATGACAAAGTGAAACGTGGAACTAGGTCATGTTAAATCGTGGATCTGATGACGGTCTTAGGACCGTGGCTCACATCGGCATTGAACGTGCTCTGAGCCGGGGGGCGGCGGCTTGGAGCACATGCGGCCAGGTTTATTGTTTATGTTCCAAAGTTAAACTCATGTCACAGTCTTTGAACAATATTTTGATATTTTGTTGGAATAGCTCTTACTTTTTCGTCTTATTTCCTGTATAAACAATCATCTGAATAGCAACTTGAGCAAAATTGCTGCCAGTTCGTAGCTCATTCTGTAAAGAGCCGCATGAAAGTGGGCAAAGAGCCGCATGCGGCTCGGAAGCCTCAGGTTGGCCAGGCCTGGTCTTATGTTTGTTTATTTCTATCTCTATGAATCAGCCTCATGAGACACTGGTGATCTATCCGAGGTTGAAACCTCCACCAATATCAGCTGGGGTTGTCTCCAGCACCCCTGAGACTTCGAGGTAATCACTATGAATACTGTAAATGAATCATTCCCAGGAGACACACAAATGCATCTGCACTAACAAATGTCACACTTCAAATAGAGACCATGACTACTGGTTGCATCATTCAGGTAATTCACTGAGTAATTTGGGGGGAATAGTTTACAAAACAATGACACGAAATGCAGACATTGGACGCAGCAGAAATGTTTTCTAGATGTTATTTTGTTCTGTGACAGCAGCAGTTCAAATGAGGCCCTGTAATGTCCAAGCTGTAGGTGTGTTCACTGTTTTTCACAGCCCTGTTCTGCAGGACACCAAGTAACACACCGTGTGTTACCTCAAGTTTCAAGTACCATCTCCAACACTTCTTACTCAGTTCCTTTGGCCTTCCATGAACATCCTACATTTGACTACATTCACCACATATTTTGAGAATACTTGACCCAACCTTGGACGGACCTCTAACTGCCACAGAAAATCTTAACAGTTAACAGCTAATTCAAATGTCAAGTTTTAAATGACGTGGAGATATTCACCTTCAGTTGCTTGTACAGCTTTTTTTTTGTGCTTTCTTTCTACTTTCGTCTTGCAGAAGAGTTTACCACGCCTGATATTAACACACCGCTTCATCAGGGGATTCCATCAAAAAGATTTTAAAATTCATTCATGTACACACAAATAGTCCCATCTATGAAAGGTCAACTGGGAGTCAGCTCAAACAAAAAGGGCCTTCAGTGACGTGTTGTGTGTACCGATATGTTGTGATTAAACCATACATGCCAAGGCTGCAAGGTCAGTGAGTGCTGAGTCCTCTGCTCACACCTCCATACCACTTCAGTCTTGTTTTATGACTTTGGATCCTCCAGGTAGCAGAGCCAATATTGAAGATCTCCCGTGGTTTCATTTATTGCTGTGAGACTTGCGAGCACTCAAAAATGAAAAAGGGAGTGTAGGGGTATAAATATATGCGCAGGAAGAACACAATAGGAGAGCAAATGTGGACTCTCTCTATCTATCTATCTATCTATCTATCTATCTATCTAACTATCTATCTATCTATCTATCTATCTATCTATCTCTGTCTGTCTGTCTATCTATCTATCTACCTGTTTGTCTATCTATCTATATCTGTCTGTCTATCTATCTCTGTCTATCTATCTATCTATCTATCTATCTATCTATCTATCAATCTCTGTCTGTCTATCTATCTATCTTTCTATCTACCTGTTAGTCTATCTATATATATCTATCAATCTATCTCTGTCTGTCTGTCTGTCTGTCTATCTATCTAGCTATCTATCTATCTGTTAGTCTATCTTTCTATCTATCTATCTATCTATCTATCTATCTATCTATCTATCTATCTATCTATCTATCTATCTATCTATCTATCTATCTATCTATCTATCTATCTATCTCTGTCTATCTATCTATCTATCTATCTCTGTCTGTCTATCTATCTATCTCTGTCTATGTATGTATCTATCTATCTATCTCTGTCTGTCTGTCTATCTATCTATCTCTGTCTGTCTATCTATCTATCTCTGTCTGCCTATCTATCTATCTCTGTCTGTCTGTCTATCTATCTCTGTCTGTCTGTCTATCTATCTATCTCTGTCTATCTATGTATGTATCTATCTCTGTCTGTCTGTCTATCTATCTCTGTCTATCTATCTATCTATCTATCTATCTATCTATCTATCTATCTATCTATCTATCTATCAATCTCTGTCTGTCTATCTATCTATCTTTCTATCTACCTGTTAGTCTATCTATCTATCTATCTATCTATCTATCTATCTATCTATCTATCTATCTATCTATCTATCTATCTATCTCTGTCTATGTATGTATCTATCTATCTATCTCTGTCTGTCTGTCTATCTATCTCTGTCTGTCTATCTATCTATCTCTGTCTGTCTATCTATCTCTGTCTATGTATGTATGTATCTATCTCTGTCTGTCTATCTATCTATCTCTGTCTGTCTGTCTATCTATCTATCTCTGTCTATCTATGTATGTATCTATCTCTGTCTGTCTGTCTATCTATCTCTGTCTATCTATCTATCTATCTATCTATCTATCTATCTCTGTCTGTCTGTCTGTCTATCTATCTAGCTATCTATCTACCTGTTAGTCTATCTATCTATCTCTGTCTGTCTATCTATCTATCGGTTCAGAATAAGACACATAATTTCCAACACGGCTCAATCCTGATTAGCACCACTAAAATCAAGGAAGCTGCTGAAAGTACTTCTATGATTGTAATGATTGGAATTCCTTTCAATAACGTAGCCATGATATGCAGTAGTTCACCGGTCTTTCTTATTATTGAGCTTTTCATGGGTTCTTATGGTGCTACAAAACCAAACGTGGTTCAAATGTCTAGAATTATGTGGAGAAACTAGACGTACTACCCGCTGCCTTTGGGTATTTAGGCATTTTTCTTTCAAATGCATGTTGTTTATTGGATCTCTCTCAGAATCTCAGTCCCACAACAATCGAAGCAGGATGGATGAGAAGCAGCTCCACCATGGTCGTATACTTGGAGTTAGACTATGATCATTTCAGTCCATGCATCAAGTTTCTGCTGTGCAATATGAATAGATATCAGGCCAATTCCAAATGCGATCAACAGATGAACACAAAAAGGGGTGAATTATGTGAAGTCCATGAATGAGTCTTAACACAATACCTTCTGTTGTGCTTTACATGATTGCTGTGCTTTGTGTGCCACATCCACTCCTGACTCAGTGGGATTTGGCTCCTGGAACGTGCAGTATATGCAGAGTATACTGTGATACAGAACTGTAGAATAGCGGTATCTAGCATGCACCAATACAGTTTAGCCAGGTCAAATACAGCGTGCAGACTAAGTGACCAAGCACGGAGTCTCCTACGAAAATGGAGGGCAGTGCGTTGTGGTGATTTACCATGATAAACACTGGAGTGGGTTTAATGTTTGTTTACGGGAGCGCAAACCCACAACACACTGCCGCCATCAACCCGAATTGTCCGTCAGCCCCGCTGGTGATACCCGGAAATATTACAGGGCCGGAAAGGACCGATGTTCAGGGAGCACACGTCACTCACTTTTACCCAAAAATATTACCACCGACCACCCCGGTCCTCGCCGACGAGCTCAACTGCTAAAGGAGCCCAGTCGGTGCACGCGCCAGAGCCCCAGGGCATGAATGCCGTGGCGACCGTCGCCGTCCATTTGTGGGGGATCGTCTGGCCAGCCCTCTGAAAATGGCTAACGCCTGGAAAACAGCACGCAAGAATGGAAGCAGGCGGCAGCCACAGCTAGGCAGCTCAAAGGCGTGACAGGCCTCATCCATCTGCAGCGGGGCTCCACCACCTGATGTCGAGGTAAACATGCTCCGAATGCAAAAATCATCTAACTAGCATTAGCATGGTACCTGCAGCGCTTGTAGCAACTAGCTGAGAAAACGGACAGGGGGGATGCTAACATTAGCATCAACGCGTTCACGAACGGTGGGACAGCGAGTGGCTCCAAACAGATGTATAGGTTTTAGAGGTACATTTATTTAACGGGAAAGTTTTGCATTCGCCGCCTTGCGATTAGTTAGCTCTTGGTGGAAGCGAGCAGAAGCGCAGCCGTTGTTTCTCACGCCTGAGCCGCCAATGTTTACATTGTGTAGTTTCACACTCGCCCTTCTCTGCAGGAGAAATGATTCCCGAAACAATCAGAGGCTGTCAAAAAACGATCATCTCTGTGTGAGGGAGGGAAGCGCGTCTGCAGGTTGAAGGGATCGATGAGAGAACTCAGTTCGGATGTGAGGTGAGCAAATACAAACATTATCATTCTTCCTCGCGTGTTCAAGTGCGGCGAGGCAACTTCTTGTTTTGATATGATGAAAAGCCATTGAACTTTCTCTCTTCATTTTATTGACAAGGTCCCTATGAAATAGGAATTTTTGCCATCCAACCGCCTCATTATTAGCTTCGATATTAACTATATAAAATGGGAGATAATGATATTATGTAATATAAACAATTTAACAGTAAACACAATATAATGCCTCTTGTTATCTTTTGTTCGTTCAGTCATTTTCTTCGTGCACATTACACTCACGGACATTTAAATATAATTATATGGTGCTCGTATGTTAAAAGGCAGTTACATTATAATTGTTATTATCTCAGAATTTGCGAGAATATCTACGGACATCAAGGACATCATGCCACTAATGTTCATATGTTTTATAAAACCCTTGTCCTCAGTCCTCAGAAACCCAAATTTGAATTTTAGGGTAGTTTTCCAGCCTGGAATACAAAGTTTATACTTGCTCATGATAATCCCATGGAAGTACTAACTCTTTTGGAAAGTGATTTTGATCTTTTTCAGGATTGTTTTTGAAGCGTTCTAGTTTGAGTTCTTCTTCATTGAACTTTTTCCAAAAGGTAGGGTGAGGACTGACATCTCACATGGACAGTGTTTACTTTGAAACACAACTTTTGTTCTCCTTTGACCCGACTCCATTTATGCATTATAGTGACATTCTTCAACAGTAATTCCCTTTTAATGACCCACAAGCTTTTAGTTTTGGTTTGTTATTTTGTTGATATTTTCTAGTTAGAAGCAACATGCTTCTTGAGATGAAGACTTGTGAGTTAAGTGTGAAGCAATGCATAATAGAATTACAGAATGTAAGGTGAGCAAATGTTTTGTATTCATTCTTCTAGAACAAAATCTTCAGCATTCATGCTACAGTACAGAGCGACTTGTCTTTGAATGTTGTTTTTTTAAGACTCAAAGAAGTGTTATGATTGAAACTACTGTACCATCCTGCTACCACTAGGTTATGCTTCGATGTGATATTTTTAATATTATCTGCACTATGAGCAAGAAATATATTATCAAATTTTATCAGTTTTGCTCCAAGAAATGTGTTTTTAGATGCAATTCTTCTCTTTTATAATCTTTGGTGTTAAAGTTGCTGTCATAGTTAACCTGAACCTGCAGATTAGTAGCCAAATACTAACCAATGTTTAACAAACATCCTCTTGCCACAATGACTTACATTTTTAAATTGTGTTTTTCAGCTTCAGGAACGTCTTGGCTGAACTCAGAGGTGGAATCTTGCTTAGAGGAAGGAAAATGTCAATGCAGTAACTCTTAATGGATACAACAAGATGACATTTGAACTGCGTCTCAGCAGAAGTTTTTCTTAGTTAGACGGAACTTACCACAAAGACTTTTCTTTATGTCATCTTCCCAGCTGCCCCAATGCTTTTGGAAATAATTTGCGAGCAAGCGGGAGTAACATCAGCTGAATTGTAGAGTTCCAAGAGGAGATCTGTAGAGTCATCAGACTTTGAAATAGAGCCGGAAGAAACTAGCATAAGCATCTTTAACCAAACACTTGATGATCAACAGTTGGTGTTTGAATTGTTGATCCGCTCCTAGCTCTGGAGGTTTGACTCTGCACCCCCATATGCCAGTGAGTGGGAAATGTTCCAATTTGGAAAGTACAATTTGGACATTATAGAGATGTTAAGTGGGCACCAGGCTCACCAGTTCAAAGGCCTTGGCTTAGATCGACAACTACAGCATCAACAGCAAGTCCAACTTCACCAGCATCAACTTCAACAGCAGCAGCAGCAGCAGCAGCAGCAAGCTGAGTCATCTGGAGCTCTTCTGTCTGGACTTGGCTTGGGACCCCTGCAGGGGTCAAGAGGTAACGCCTTTTCTGATTCTGCCTCCATTTTTGCCAAGATGAGTGCCCCTCCTCCCCCACCTTTACAACAACCGCCTTCCTCATCTCAGACCTCTCGTTCAAAGTCAAGCAAGATGAGCAGCAGCAGCTCAAGCCACTCTCCAGGCTACCCACAGTTCCTGCGCTCTTTCCACCCGTCTGAGGCAGCACTAGTACAGGACCAGTTACATCCAGGTGTAGGCCGCTTTGAGCACTTTGCTGGGGGAAGTAGCAGTAGTGGTAGTGCTGGGGGCTTAGGAGGATTAGTAACGTCAGCACCTCCACCCCCTCCTCCTTTACATCCTGGGCTCTCTGTTCCTCAAGCATCACCTGGCCACTCCTCTCCCTCTCCTTCCCCTTCGACCTCTGTGGCCACCTCTAATAACCCCTCGAGCAGCAGTGCAGTCAGCTCTTTGGGTCACCAGTTGGTTGGTGCCCAATCTGATGCACGAAGCCTTCACCAACAGTTTAGTTGTATGTTAGCTGCTAATCAATATTTTCTTTCTGGTGTGCCAGCCAATGCAAGTTTAGAGCAATTTCTTGTCCAACAGGGTACCCATAATCATTTAGGGCTTGGTTTAAGTCAAGCAGGTGGGGAACCTAATACTAGTATAGCTCAACCTCCTGCATTGCATTCTTCACACTCACATGGCCACACGTCTACACAGCAAGCCACACAACAGCCAGCCCAACAACAACAACAACAGCTTCCACCTCATACGCTTTCTCATTCTCACGCACATTCTCATCCCCACCACCCACTCCATCCAGGTTCTCAGCCTTCATCACTTGGTGGCTTTGACTTCCAGGGCATCCCTGTACTGTCATCTAATCAGATAGCTTCCCTCATGCAGCAGGATGCAGGTTTACCACTTCCTCTGCCACTCCATTTATCGTTATCGAAGGATGATGGTAAAGGGGAAAACAGTGGAGGAGGAAGTAGTCATAGCAGCAGTAGCAGCAGTAGTAGGAGGAAAAAGGCAATGGCAGGCTACTTGCCTCAGAGAAAGTCAGATAGCACTAGTAATGGTGGCAATAGCCACAGCAGCAACTCAAGCACAAGTAGTAGTAGTAGTGGCCTTAGTCAGCCACCTGCTTTGATTGGAAGTGGGGGTAGCATGTCAAATTTGGGTAGAGACGCATCCTCTCTACTTGCTGCATCATCGTCATCCTCATCAGTGGTATCTTCGTCCTCCTCTGCAGCTCCCTCTTCCACTGTGGCCTCAGTACTTGTTACGAATAATTCTCACCTTTCTAAATCTGATAACCATAGCGCCATGCAGCACAGTAGAACAGAAACGGACACAGAGCCCCTTTATAGTTGTGGAGAGTGTGGAAAAAGCTTCCCCCACCTTTCCAGTCTCCGCAGGCATATGCGCATGCATGAGCCTACTGCAGCAGGTACTAGCAAAAGTGCCAATACAGGCCCAAATCCTGTCCACATTAAAACTCAGACAGACCCAAGTCTCCCTCATTCGACCCAAGACAATCCCCAACCATCATCCAATTCCTGCCCGAGCCCAGACAAAATATTCAATTGCCCTGATTGTGGCAAAAGTTTTAAGAAAAAAGGGCACCTTTTGCAGCATGGCGTATTACACTCATCGGCTCGCCCATATGGCTGCTCAACCTGCTCGCGGGCATTTAATCGTAGAGAGTCACTGACACGGCATGAGAAGATACATGAGGAAAAGCCATTCAGATGTCCAGCTTGTGGTCGTGCCTTTCGTGAGAGCACCTCTCTACTCAACCATGCTGCCTCAGGCACCTGCGGCAAGCCCGGTAGGGGACCCAGACAACGAGGCGGCAAAACTGGGAGTGATGGTGAGGACAGAGTTGGGGGAGAGAGTGGAGTTGGTAACGGAGGAGGGGGAACTTATCAAAGCAATAGGGGGATTATTTATGGGAAAACTGAAGAGGATAAGGGTTTGATAAATGTGGTGGAAGCTGAACAAAAGTCAGGTTTAGGATGTGATGAACTGTTTCAGTCTGCAAGGGGAGGGAATTCAAATGACAGAGACAGAACTGATACTAAATACCCCACTGACTACTCTCGGAATCGTTACACAGGCTACCATGATGATCACCGTTCTCAAGGTAATCCATCTCCATGCTACTCTGGTGCCTCCCCCTGTGGAAGTGGGATGGCCGGCCCAGCTCTAAGAAAGGCACCCTTGGCCCCAACACTTCATCCCCACTCTCAGAGCCACAGCCAGCACCACCATCCTCAGCAACAACCCCATCTGCCTCTTTCTTCTCTTCTGGATGACTCGGAGGATGATGTTACTAGCTCAGTCAATAATGCAATCTCTGCCATAACGGCGGCCAGCGACAATGGAAATAGAGATGATAGGGGAGATATAATTGGAGGCCTTCTTGGTGGTCTTGGCTTAGGTCCATTGGGCTCTCCTTCATCAACGACTGGCATGGATAAGAACTTCAGAGGTGGTGGGAACCAGGAGGCAATGAACAACAACCCACAAAATCCCACTGGAAAGCCAAAACGCCCCCGGAAGCCCAGAGCTAAAAAAGATCCAACAGCTGATGGACAGCTACCAAAGCGTAGGCAGTACACTCCCAGAATGGGACCTGGTGGACTTCCACGCACTCACCTGTGCAGTGTCTGCGGTAAGGGGTTTGCACGTCGCGAAACTTTACGCAGGCATGATCGCATACACACTGGAGAAAAGCCTCATCACTGTACTGTCTGTGGAAAGTATTTCAGAGAAGCTTTTCATCTCAGCAAACATCAAACAGTCCACTCTGGTGCGAAAAACTACAAATGCAGCATCTGTGGCAAAGAGTTTGGCTACTCCCAGAGTCTACGGAGGCATAGCAAACTTCATCAGAAAGGTGAAGTGGAGGAGGTGCCCACGACACCAGCTGAACAGACCCTCAATAGCTTTAACCCCAACCCTCAATGTAGCGTGGCCCAAGACAGGAGCCAGAACCAAGTCCCCAGCACCTCATCTTATTACTCCTACCCTCAAGATGTCAAGCCACAAGACAGTAATCCACAGCCTCCGCCGCCACCTGAACAGCATTCACAGCCACCACCACGACTTTACACCTGTGCTATATGTTGGAAGTCGTTCCGTCATCATTTCCACTTGACTGCACATCACCAAACCGTTCATGGAGAGGGAAACGAAAAGCTCTTCTGCTGCGAAGTATGTGGGAAAGCTTTTGCTTATGCCAATAGCCTGACTCGACATAGGCAGTCACAACATGGCATTACCCGCACAGACCAGCCCAACACTCAAGAGGGCAATGAGGTCTCAGGAGACAACAGAACTGCCGAACAGGCGCAGTCAGAGAACGAGGCAGCCACCAATGCTCTGCTCCAAATGGCTCCATCTTCAGAAGAGCATGGGGCACAAAGTCTAAGTGTTGTGACTCAAAGCCACCAGATGGCCCCTCCACAACCACCACCTGGCTATTCTTCCCTCTTTTATGATACATCAGCAGTTCACTCCTCTGCCTCTAGCAACCAGTCCTACTCGCAGCCTTTGCCTCCAAACTCAACAATTATGCCCCCGCAACACCCTCACTCACCTGCTGGGGTGAAAGGAGAGCACATATATCCAGCTGGATCCCGTAGCCGCACGCTCCACACCACTGCCCCGTTCCAGCCCCTAACGGAACTGCCATCCACTGAGCATCATCATCTGCATCATCATCTTCATCACTCCCACCATCATCCTCATCATCAGTTAGTTGCCCAGTCCCACCAAAACATTGACTACAGCATCCAGCCATCACATGACGAAATGAGACGGCACAAGAAGAAAAAAAAAAAGTCCGACAGGAAGGAATGGAGGGAGAATAAGTGGGAATCCCCAAATTTAGACAACCTCTACGGGGGTGTCAAGAAAAAAAAGATAAATTGTACCGTAAGAGGGCAATTTAACAAAAAACAAGGTTCCCTTCGCCTGACAATCCGGCGGGGGGGATCAGGTGGTGGTGGGTATAAGCTTGTTAACACTGGAGGAATGAAGGTTCAAATCCTATCATCGCTGAAAGTTCCTGTGAAACGTTTTGGATGTCCAATATGCCCCAATTCTGTGTTTTCTCGCAAAGCCGGACTGCTTGTCCACATGGCGGTTAAACACCCAATAAAAGCTACGACTGCTCTTGAGCGCCTTCAGTGCTGTGTATGTGGAAAGCAATCTCACAGGCCATTGGCAGCCTTCATCCATCGGTCAGTCCATCGTGCCAGAGGAACTTTCTCCTGCCAACACTGCAGTGCATGCTTCTGGAATGCTAAACTTCTCAACCGGCACAATGTTTCCTACCATCGAAGGGCTAAGGGATTGCAACAAGGAAATTCCAAAAAGCTTTCAGACAGGCCTGAAGGAGAGTCGGACCCACTGGGGCCATACAGATACTGAGTACCCATATTTCTGTTGTGTGGCGAAAGAGATATTTCAAGTAAGACCTGAGGAGAAGAGAAATGTTTCCAGGTGTCTTGTTTTGGCATCAATTCTGTTGACTATTAGTGTGTTAAGAACTACTGTAGAGCATCCTGTTATGTTCAAATATTCTTCCAGGTTGTATTGGGAGGCATTTTAAAGATGTGACTGTTTTCTTAGGATCTAACCCCTTAAGTGCATTGACACTATGCTTTGCTGACACTGTGCAGTTACTAGACAGATTTAGGTGAAAATACCTGCTAATGTATCTCTGCTACCTATATCTTACTATTATCCCTACTACACCGTTTGCTGTATGATAAAGGTCTCTGCTGTGTATTTTGTCTTGTTGTTCACTTAGCATCGAGGTTCTTTTTATGTAAAGTGCATTAATTAGAGTTAGGGACACGGGGAAAGATATAACAGTTTGTCAATGCATGTTTGTTCAATGGTCACGTTTTTTGCTGAGGTGATATCACTCTTACAATATGTGATGACTTATACAGTATATCCTCAAAGGTTTGTGGTGTTCACTTGATTTGAGGGATTTTCTATGGCCCCTGATGATATGTCAAAGGTGGCTAGTAATAACTTTAAATACCCCTGTCCTGCCAAAATGAAGAAAGTCATAAAAAGCCTTGTTCATTATGTTATTTTATTTCTAGCTTTTATACCAGGAGATTAAAAACAAGTGGGCTATTACAATGTGTTAATATAATGTTATTTGTATGCTCCTTTTTAAGGGTAATCGTTTCTACAGTAAGTCACGGTGTGTTAAAGACATGGACCTATCTCAACGTTGCAATGTTGCATTTCATGTATTTATGTATGTCATGTCACTATGGTTCTCCACTGCGGTCTGTTGCTCATTAGCAATCCTGTTTTCCAACATTTTATCTCCTATTGGCAAACCATGTTTAAGGTTCACACCATGTTTCACACCTTCCAATTTTTGTTGTTTTTGTTCCTCAAGATAAAATTTTCTAGTTTAAGTAGATTTCTATCACGATTTACTGAAAGTCAGTAGTTGATTTCATTAATTAATAAATCATGAGTGTAGACTTTGTTTCCTCTGGGTTTTATATTAAAATGTGATGAACTTCACCTATAGTTTGGAATTGTCAGCTTTATCCATTTCATTTTTCCTGTTGGGTTTCGACAAAAAAAAGGTTATGCAAAGTCAGTCCCACCGTTCTTCCACTAGGTGGCAGTGAACAACACATGTAATGTAAACATGTTCCTGTGTGGAGTTCAAGTCACATGGATTTGTCAGTGACAGTAGGTAGGTAGGTAGGTAGGTAGGCGAGGTTTGTTTTCACCCATGTCTGATTATAAGACGCCCCTTGGCTTATCCAGGTTGTATTGTATGACTTAAATTCAGCATACAGTTGAAGGTTTATATTAAAACTGTGCGAAGGACAAGCTGGTGTGTGTAATTATAGTTATGATTTTGATGACACTAATCTATATCAGCCTGGATACACTTGCTTTAAATTGTACAGTGTCTGGGCTCATGTCTGAGTGGTTCAAGTGAGGAAAAGTGTCACAGCAACAGAGTTGTTTGCTGATGGAACCTGTCCATTTACATTGGGATTTAAGGCTGGAGTGTATTTGCAGATCTGAAAAACTGAAACTACAAGTTTGTTACCCTTTTTCTATGTTTGAGCATCAGAGCTATGCCATAGTCTTGATGTAAGAAGGTCATTAGGACTCTTTCCACCGCAAACATAACCTGTAGTAGCTTATGTTGTTCCATCTATTTGTATGTCTACATATAGTTACCATATAATGATATTTGGAAGGTCAGACATAACTGTTCCATTCAGTCACTTGTCTTATACAGCATGATCAGTGTCACGTTAAAAAACAAAACGACATTTCAGATAGAAGGTGGTTGACTGATCTAATACCCCAAAGTAGCACCTTGAAAAATAGGTATTTGTTCGTAGTTCTCGTTCTTCAATATTCAACATCTACTCTTTAAATCAGGGCCCAAGAAAGCTGTTGCAGCTAGAATCAGCTATAGGATCTGTTCACGTTGGCCTGGTTTTGCTCTTAATATTAAATCTTATTTACCTTTACCTTATTTTCTACTCACTGTCCTGGGGTTTGTGTTAATGTGAGAATGACTGTTGATCAATGGTTGAAAATACTATTTAAAGAAGGCATGCAGGTCAACATAGCATTGTTCACATGCCGGCAAAGTGTGGACACCTGTTAGAAAACACACTAGCTATTATTAAATTCCTTGCCAATTAACAGTCAAGAATCAGAAATTATGATGTTGTTGAGAGTGATCTGTAGTCAGGTTTAGCAACACACTAACTAAAATAATATTGTTGATTATATTAAGTGACAAATGACAGCAGTCCACAGTTTTGCTACTAAAGACTATGGCGAATATATTGGCTGAACTGATGTTATCCAGAAGGCAACAGACTCTGTGTGACTGTGTTTATTGCCCTGAGCATGGGATGTACACAGAAAGTACACAGTGTTCGTCTGCACTGTGGGTTCCCCATGTGCTGCTCAGTAACTCAAGTCCATCAGCTGTTTACATGTCGACTTGTGTCCGCCCCTCTACGGGACAAACAGTAAAATTCCTGCGTCGCGCTGCCACGCATGTGCTCTGCGAGTGTACAGTGGAGCGGGCCACCCTCGCGCCTTTCCTCGCTCCTGCTGTCACGCGGCAGGGGCATGCACAGGGAGACTCCTCGCGGGCGGGTGTGTTCGACCTACTTCTGTCCAATCAGCGCCACTTGCGCGCGGGCCGACCGGCCGCGGCGACCAATCAGCGCGAGAGCCGCTTCGTCTGGCTTCGTCCCTGCGTGTCAGGTACACGTGAGCCTTAGCTATTGTGCACAGGCGGGCAACGTGCTGGAGAATTCCTGTCTCCAAAAAAACTCTCACGTTTTCTCTGGATTTCAAGGAAGTGAGTAAAGCCACGCTACCGTGCACGTCTGGCACTGTCAGCGCCTGTGTATTGTAAAATCCCAAATGCATTCACCTCGTAATTCATTTTTCATACGTCTGACAGTTGCTGTGTTAGTGTTCAACCTTTCTCTCGGTGAGCATCTTAAGCCCTCGTTTGGTCCATAAACACACATGGCTGACTGTGTACCTGTCAAAGTAAAAAACATCCTTCCCTCGAGTTGTGGCACGAGAGTAGGCGCGTCTCATAAATAATACTGTAAAAGTAAGCGATCAATCGGGAGCGGCTAGCCACGCCCACGTCCCGCGGCTCCGTTCGCTTCTGCTGAGCTGACTGACGTCACGTGAACCGCTCGTGTCCGTTCCAGCTGAGAGAGCGAGGATGGTCGGACGTGGCCGTGGCGCGGCCCGAACACCAACTCAATCCCGTGCGCCCGTGACTGGATCCACCGGATGCAAAGAAAGTAGAGACAGAGAAGGAACTCGACCCTCCTCCACCCGTCAGCTCACTAGAGAAACGCCAACACAACTTGTCATCTGAGCAGCGCGGCCGCAGCTCTCGTCGCCGCGTCTTTCTTCCACCGTGCAGATTAGTTTGTTTTCACCGATTTTCTTTTTTCTTTTCTTTTTTTGCTTTTACGCACGATTTCATCGACACCCACTCACGCCAGACTGCAACATCGGGATTTACTACTTTTTCGTCCATTTGCCACCCGTGCGTTTTTGTCGTTGCATGGACAATATTTCCACTTAGATGGTCGGACTGTCCACCCCCCACTGACTTCCCGGGAAGACTCACTCGCTGAACTCTTTTAACGGCAATGGAATACTTTGATGAGAATATTTCTGCTACGAAACAAGCGTCTTTGAACTTCTGAGGTAAATAACTGGTTCACATTTTTTTGACTACTTAATTTTGTGAACATTATATGAGAATTTGATAACTCATTGCCAAGACGTGCACGTCTTTGATGAACTTCCACCTCTTCCCCTCCTCTGCAGGCACAGACCTTCAGCATTCCTGTCCTATTAGTAGGTGCACAGTCCACTTGGCCTCAGCCCTTCTAAGTACCCCAGGTCTCTCTGTGACCCTGTCTGGCCCATGATGTCCAGACAGCTCTCTCAGCTTCCCAACCCGGACCTCCCTGCAGGTGCAAGCCCACAGTTTGGAGGTTGCACTCAGCCTGCAGGCTCAATCACAGGGGCAAACCTCAACTCCATAGGGGGGCTGAAGTCCCTCCTTCAGCACCCTGTGAAGGGTGACCAGCGTTTGAAAAGTCCCTGCGATGTCAAAGGTGAGGTTGATCATGTGCACCACTTTACACAGGCAATGTCAAGGCATGTGAAAATAACAATCATGACCTCTGTTGCACCACGTGTCCCAGAGAGATACACATTTTATTATTTATTTATGCCACCTCTAATTATACAGCATTGAATGTTTTGCTTAAGACCATTTGAACTCCAGTATCCTGCTACATTGAAGATAGTCAACGGTTTATGAGCTTTCAAATGTCATTATAGGCCCTTGCTTATATTGCTGTGTCATCAGGAATTACTACGTAAGCTTGCATGCTACTTGGAGATCACCGTCTTAAAAAGTGTATGAAGCCCAGGTGGAACATCTGGAGGACAGTGAACATGGAGTTTTAACATCATTCTTTTGTGTATGGCAGACAAAGACAGATCCCTCGACCTAGACGAGGACACCTTGGGAGTGTGCTCCTTACGGAATGGGAGTGGAATTGGAAACAACAACAATGGCTGTGGAGGAAATGGAAATTCCAACCAGTTTTTGCTGCCTATGTTGTGGGATCGAAGCCTACCTGCTGATGGTGGGCTCTTCCAGCTTCAGTACATGGACTTGGAGGAGTTTCTGACTGAAAATGGAATGGGCAGCATGCACAACAACAACAGCTCCAGTTCGGCCCAAATCCCCTCACAAAGCTCCCAGTCGGCGGTACCCAACCAGAGCTCCCAGTGCCTACCGTCTTCATCGCCATCGGGGGCTTCTCCAACACCATCCTCTTCCTCGTCCTCTCCATCTCTCATCGGTCTGGAACTCGCTCAGCCTCATAACCTGACAGGAGGCAACGACTGTCTGCATGGTGAGTTCATCAGCAAGAGCCATTTTGTTTTCTGAGCTGGATGATGAAGTGTTTGCATAGTTTGGTTCTCAACAAACCGACAAACACACAGCCCAATCAAGACTAAAGCAGAAAAATAACAAATGCCAAGTGAGAATGAAAAGGTATCTTGAACTATAATGCTTTAGTTGTAATGTATTTCTCTCAGCATTCATAGGGTCTGGTGAATCAGCAGCACCAGAGTGTAAAGGCCTTGGTGATGAAGCATTTTTGTCATGTGGATTTAAGCTGAAGGCAGCAGGCACTGTCACATGGCTCTACATGCAGCTCAACAGAGCAGTAGGAGCTCAGAAATGGCTGCAGAGCAATGACAGAAATTTCCTCCAGGGCTAAAATCTGGTTCCTTTACCTCTTGTAAAGCCTTCACTGGCATGTAGTGGAACACTTTGAAGACACATTACAAATACAAGTATATACATAAAAATATTTGTCTTCAAAGCAGAGTAAACTTGCTTATGTAGGGACATAGTTGAGCAACTTACAACAAACAAGAATAGGGTGATTCCTAATAGGACTGATGAGCAAAACAGGACAGGGTGACAGCGAGAGAGAGGGGTGTTGTTGAGTGTTGTGGCGTGTCTTTAAATCTCTCCTCACTTCACACGCCACGGCCATGTGCACGAGTAAGTACACGTGCAACAGAAGAGGCTAGTGAAGTGAGAGGGACTGGAGGCTGGCCCAGCTGACAGTGAGGCGGAGCTGTGCTCAGTCAGGACCAATAGAATACCCGAGAGATGTTTCCACTGCCTCCTCTGGACTTCAGAGTGAATATTTGAGCCACAATGAATGACACATAGAGGGCACTTATCTCTAACATTACATGTTTTGGGGAGAGAAGCAGAATACCTGAGCACTTGATTCTCAGGGGAACATCATTTCTGCATTAATATTGAATCAATACTCCCTGTTTATTATTCAATATCTCAGAAAGTTGGTTATTCTGCGGGTGCTGAACTCATAAATAACTTGTGAATTCCACATGGTCTATACAAATGAATTACCCTGGACCTCACAGAGCTCAGAAGTGACCCAGCTTTATCCCTGGGTAAATTTTGTGTTTAAAATCTGCTGTGTTTCCCACTCAATATCCTGTGAGTACAGACATGCAGACGTTGTGTTCAAACCATGGTGGACTTCATCTTGGAGTTATCTAGAGAAATGTTTTTAGCCGATTTCCCCTGTGGAATGTGGAAGTTGTTGATAATGCGGCATCATGTCACATCATGTACTGTAGATGGCAATGCAGATCAGCTCCGCTTTTCTTCATGCCACCGTACTAGCTGTTGCTTCCAGAGCCTGTGATTTGTTGTCAGTTCAGGTTTAGGAGTGAATGAACTTTACACGACTTTCTTCTCTTTCACCTTGTTATATATTGTACCTGGCTGCAGAGTGGGGGTGTAATTGTGGCTTTTATTTAGATTTGTGTAATGCGACTTGTGGTGGTTGTTTATGGAAGTTTGGTCCAGAGGGTTCATTGCACCTTTCAATGGGTGAGTGGAGGGGCGGAGGTGTTTCCCTATGCTGGCCTCACTTAAAGAAACTGGTTTCCAGGGGAGGGGTGGAAGGTTACATAACGCTTCCAGATGTACACTTTTGCTTTATTGGAATTTAGTTACGTTTTTCTCAAAGTGGTGGTTGACTCCAATGATTGAATCTTCTTTCATATTCAACTTGTTGAGCTGCCTGTTGACACATTCCTGATACATTACAATTAACATACATTACATTGCACATTTGAATTTATCATTCTCCCTGTCAGCGTTGGCTGCATTACTCATGGAGAGGAGATCGCATGTAAATCCATAACCAAGTGAGAATAACACTTCATGCCCGCAAACACTAAAATATATTTTTTCATTTAATTATTAAATCATTGCAGATTAGATGCTGACTGTGTTGATAAAGACTCAGAAATAGTCGATTGTTCTTCTTAGAGCCTCTATTTAGTGTAGAGAAAAAGCTGGTTAACATTTAAGCTCTTTGCTTCCACCTAGTGGCCGTCATTGTAAACCGCTTTCCGAATCTTAAAATATATGGTCGTTAATTTAAAAAAAATAGTTATTTGTAAAACAGCACAGTAACCCTGGCCCCTCTGTTTTATTTCCAGGGAGTCAGACGAGTATGAACGACTCCTGTGAGTCACCATCTTCCTCCTCGTCTTCTTCCTCTTGTCCACCTTTGCTGACACCCACCAGCAGCGGGCCCGATGTCTGTATGTTTGACATGGACCCTGCAGACATAGCTCTGTCCAGCGACTCTGGGCAGCACAGCTATGACCCCAGGAGGTCTACATTCAGTGAAGAAGAGCTGAAGCCACAGCCCATGATCAAGAAGGCACGCAAGATTCTGGTACCTGACAACATGAAGGTGAGCAAACGCAGGGTTACACCACACCATGAACTGCTTGCCATGGTGTATATTTATCGTGCTTTCAATAAATCACATTTGATATTACATTATGTTCTTGGCTTTGCTGGATCATAATGAATCCAGTGTTCCAGTATATATATTGTAAGCAAGACATGGTTGGAAGTCGAGTCTTTCGACTCATGTTGTACCCTCAATGCATGGGTTTTGGACTGTAAAACAACATTTTAGTCAAGTTTTTCATTAGAAAACTTGTTTTTAAAATCAACTTGCCATTGCCTTTGTTCCAGTTGTTCAAAATATGATTTAAAAAAATAAAATGATATGTATATGTTTGGTAGAAGTGAAGTCTTTTACCAAACCATGTCAACTGCGAGAATGATTGAAGCACAGAAAAGCAAAAGAAAAGCTGTTAATTCTACCCTACATGGTACACACTGTAAAACTAATTGGCAATTTCCAACTATTAAAAATGAAGCTGAATACTTGCCATGTCTGATTTAGACATCAATAGCTCTCAACATCCCACACTCGGCCATGGCCAAAATGCCCACATGGTTCTAACTGTTGGAACACGATCCTTACTCAACTTGTCATTCATGGTTTATATTCACATGTTTCTGAAGAATGCATGATTTAAAATGTCATTATTTTTACTGCCTCTGCGTAGGACGAGAAGTACTGGACCAGGAGATATAAAAACAATGAAGCAGCGAAGCGCTCCAGAGATGCTCGCCGCCTCAAGGAGAACCAGATCTCTGTCCGCGCTGCTTACCTGGAGAGAGAGAACGCCGCCCTGCGTCAGGAAGTGGCTGAGATGAGGAAAGAGCTCGGGCGTTGTCGTAACATCCTTAGTAAATATGAAAACCGCCTCGCCGACCAGTGATGCAAGTCCAGAAGGAGTAAGCTGGATAAAAGACTTTTTGACGGACAGATTATGACAATGAGGAGGATGATCATGAATGTATCAGAAGGAGGAGGAGGAGGTTTGTGTCGCAGCTCAGGTGTCTTGTTTTGTTGAGGTCTGTGCTCTTAAAAGCAATGGATGGAGAACATAATTTAATAGATGAAAGATGTGACTTTTAAGAGTTTTGTTATTGGAGAATTGTATATTTTTATAATGCGATAAATTAGAGGGAGAGCAAATTTGAGAATAATTTTGTATATTTTCTATATGACGGGGAAATGCCATGGTTATATCTTTTTTGTTATCGCGGCATCATAGAGAGACATAGATGGGTATTTTTCCGCTTGATTCTAACAATCGAGATGCAGCTGCATGAGCAAGGATGAAACAGTTGTAATATAGGGAGCTGATTTATCTTACAGTTGTGGATTTATATCTTTGTGTTGTTTTTTTTTCTCCTGAAGCACTTATTTTCTTTAGTCCTGGGAATGGGCATGCAAGAAGAGAGTTGGAGTAACACCAGGCTTGTACTCTGCATCCTTTTATTGTTAAGTTTATCCCCATCTCCCTATGATATGTTGTATTTTGGACATTTCTATGAGATTGTTATATATTTCTTATGTCCATGCTTTTGCCTTTTTCTCTATATCCTCTGCCACCAAACTGAAATTGACTCAGTTGATTGAATTGTGCTGGAAGCTTTCTGAAAATCGTCACGGTGACTCTTCTTCCCCTTATCTCTCCTCATCCTTTCAATACTAATGCTGTTTCTCGTTCTTGGCTTCTGTCTCCTGTTTCACGTGCACCAGTCTCATCTTGAAGTCAGTGTTGTCACGCATCTAACCTCCCAGTCAAATCACACTTCTAATGTTCTTTATAAGCACATTTGATTAGAGGGAAATATTCTGTATATTTGATGGGCTATTTTTGTCAATGGCATATTCCAGAGGAGAGGTGCGATTTCCTCGCTGAGCGGAATGTTGTTAATTTCTCAGATTTCTGGGAGAAATAAAAGCCAAAATTTTCTTGTATTGATTCTCAGCTTGTTGCTATTTAGTGTATTTTTCCAATAATTCTTTCTTACTCTTCATACTTTTTCTGTATCTATGAACTCTTATGTAGCCACGACTTGTACACAGGGGCATGGTTCACTGTAGTGATGACAGGGGAGTGTGATTTTCAAATCTCACCACATCGAGGAGTCACCGTTACCGCTCATGTTTTTGATTCCGATGATCCCTATTATGTCAATGAATGGTTCTTCTTCCTTTTGGATGAGCTGTGGAACCTTGAAATATCATCCGCCATCTGTGTTTCCCACGAGGACTTTTCAAATGGAAAGAAATCCATCACTCTGGTATTCCTGACTTGGACATTTCTGCATTGCTTCTTTCTCCCGTGGACACAACTTTGACTCTTTTATTTCTATTGGATCCCAGCCCAGATCGGTGGTGAAGCCCACTTGCTTCACCATTGACGATGGCGTCTGCTCCCAGCTCCGTCGGAACAACGCGCAACATCATCCTTTATTTCAGCCTCTCTCACCTTTGTCAGTGGTTGTTTGCTCTCCCGACAGGATTTAGTCTCGAATATCCTCACAGATGTGATTGATTCATCTTGTAGTGTCTCTAATTAAACTACAGCTGCCCTGCAATGTCACCAGTGTCCATGGTGCACAGCCCAACAAGTGCTGGTTATATGGATGTAGTTGATATTTTCCCAAAACACCAATAAAAGATTGTTCTCATTCACTGTTATCTGGTCTTACTTTCCATCAAAAAGAACTCAATCGGGAGCCTAAGTCACGCCCATTTACTTCCGCCTCACGGGACGTAAGTTGACAAAGAGTCAATGCAGAGATAAAAGTTATTGATCTAGCTTGAAATATGTCAAAGATCTCACATATGATGTCTGTGAACTTGAAAGGTACATTTATAATGGCCAGAAATTTACTTAATAATAACTAACAATGTTCAGAGAATCAAGATTCTGGTTGAATTTCTCTTAAATCCCAAGCCCATACAGCACTCAGGCTCGATTGCTGGTGTATAACATCCATGCTATTACTACAAACATCCAATAATAACGTCATTGATAGCCAACCTTCAAGCATTGAAGGTTCAAATTATCTCACAGATTAGCCAGATATATAGTTCAACATAACATAACCCCCATGCAAGGATTTAAAAAAGTTGTTTTTCTGCATATTTTTTTGCAGATGTACTGACTTGTACCATACTGTATTGTCCTGTACGCTTTTTTGATGATGTTTGCTTGTGGATGCAGATTTCTATTCTACTGCTTCTATTTGTTCTCATTTCCAGTAAGCAAGGGTAACCTGGTCAGTCCAGTTCGAAAGGTCGGGAGATAGCAGACACAGCTAAAATGCAACTTTTCAGGCAAGTTAGAGCAGTGCACACCTTCTTAACCTCCCTGATCAGGGTCATCTCCTGACCATTTGGAGCCTGACACAGTGATTCACCTTTTAGCTGCCTGTAGAAACAACCTCCCTGTTGCACTGAAACATGTGAAACCCCCCCAGCTATGTCCATATTGCAGGCCTCTTGGTCTCCTCTCATTAGTTTGGCTCTCCTTAGATTTCTGCCTGAAAAACAAATCCACGATTGCCATGTAGCTTATTCCTTCTATTTACTGAATGAGGCAAAATGAGCTGAGAAAAAAAAACATTATTAATGAAACAAGCAAAAATAAATAAAGAATACAAGGGAAATGTTTTAGTAAACCAGAAAGTAGAAGTATACATTTAAATACATAATATATATGTCATTAAATGCTGATAGTTCCTTTTTGTATGAAGGGTTTCAATATAGAAACATAAGTGTTGTTGGACACACATGGGGGTACACAGATTTCCTCCTTGATACGAGTTGTGTACATTACTTACAAAGGGTTTCAGACCTTTAATCCTCATCAACCCAAACCCAACAATGTCCTTCTTTGTGTTTATGCTTCCTCTTCAGAGCTAAATCAAATTGAAAACAGAGGATGCCTTCCAACTCCTCATCTCACCTTCTTTTTCAGTGGATGTATTTGCTAGACTCAAAACATTAATGGGCAATCCATTTGAAGACAGCATTTGTTTTAGGATCAGGTGTGTTTATTAATCTATCAATGGAAAGCTTTTCAGCAAAAGTGTTCTATATCACCTTACAAGCATTTTCTTCATTTGAAACTGTGTGATATTGGGTTATAATTTGACAATTATTAACTAAAGATTAAACAAAGTGGTGACACTCCATTTGGTTCTGAGGTCCATCCCTGCGCAAGGTCATCCACCCTCGGTCACTGGACAAGTTTTGGCCGAACATAAAACTTTGATGGTCCCCTGCCGTCTAATTCAAATGAAGGCGTTATTGTGCATCTCACACCTCCACCGGATTGCAGTGGTGTAAAAAGTCAATGGTGGACTTCAAACATGACTCACACTGAATAAAATTCCTGAGTTGATTGTGCTTACGTTTTGTTTACTCGTGTTTGTTTGGCCGTGTGCAGACGTAGCCGCCTACTCTCCAGCATCCTTGTTAACTGCTGTATCAACAGAAATGGGTGAAAGGTTCTCCAAACTGGAATTTTTCTCTTTTCCCAACGCAAACCAGATGTGTGCTCCTGGGCTGTACCCTGCCTTTGTGTCTCTCACTCCTTCCCCTTCTTTACCTCCCCCCACCCTCACCCTTTGTTCCTCTTCCTTTAAAATGCTGCGGCTGCACGGCCCTCCCTTATATCGTCTAAAGGCCGGCTGAGAAGATGCACGGTGCACTGCTGCTTCTGTCCCTGTGGGCTCTGACTGGCGCTGTGGCCCCCCAACCTGCCGGTAAGACCCTCTCCATCATCCAGCTAGTGCACTGAGCAGCAATGCTGATTGGTAACTTCATTATTCTGAGCTGCTATTCAATCGTGAATTTTCAATGAATGATGCCGGCGCAGATATGGAGATAGCCCTTCCTGTTTGGAACCCAAACAGTTGTGAAGGGGCCTCTTTAAGAGCTGGGGCCTTGGTGTACAGTAGCTTTGCCACAGTGTTATTATGTCTTACTATTGAAAACATTCAACATTAGCTACATTTTCATTGTTCATCTGACATTTTTAGGAATGACGAATTAGGAAATACATTACACATCTGCCATTGCCCAGCTGGTGTAGTTTGTACTTGCCATTTATTGATCTTTAAAAGAGTCAATGACATAAAGAAATTGGGCATGGTGTGACAAAATATTCAAAGTATTGCAGTCCTGCTCTTTGCGTGTCCACTTCTCACCAGTGTTTGTCTATTCCCATCATATATTTGTCACCAGAAGCTATAGCACTGGCCCTCAGGCTGATGTTTCATGCCGTGCTAATCCTCACGGTACAGCACGTGTGTGTTTGGGGTGAAAAAGTGGTCACATGTGTGAATACAGTAGCACACATGTTCTTATTCTGAGAAATGAAGAATGGGGAGCCCACCCGACTCCCCACCCAAGTGCTCTGTGGGTGTAGATGTTGGCATGGATTGCGAGGTGGGCGCGAGCCAAATCACAACAGGAATGTAGAATGAGTTAAAATTTAACAGCTTTGGTGGACAACGTTTAACAGACCACCCACACCTTGATGACTCTCCACATGGAGAAAAACATTTGCGTGTTATTGTGGCCCTGAATGCTTGTAGCTTCCCACAGGCCATTAACAAAGTCCAGGTAAACAGCAGGTCATTAGGATGTGTGTGTGTGTGTGTGTGTGTGTGTGTGTGTGTGTGTGTGTGTGTGTGGTGCTACAACAGGGTCCTGTCCAGAGAGACTGCTAGGAGACGAGAGAAGGAGAAGCTGCCCACGTCCCTGCAGGACAGACAGAGATTGTGGCAATAAGCGTCAGTGTCTGTGCGACGGTCAGTGTGGTCTCAGCTGTGTGGCTCCAGGTAAGTACACATGTGGACTCCCCGCAAGAGTCACTGTGGGGTCACTTGTGTTTGTGTGTGTGTGTAAGCAGCTGTGTCAACAAACACATTTGAGGAGAACAGTTCAGACGAAAGTCTAGTCCTTGAGCAGAAGTCTCTTAACTGTCCCTGTGTGACCCAGAGGTCAATTTCATATCAACACTACATGCAATCTTGCTCTAGTTTCTATAAGTTTATAGTTTATTATAGTATACTTTTTTTACTTACAGAAGCCATTTTATACATTTGTTTTGATAACAATTCGCTTTCATTGTTTTTGTAAATAATTTTGGATAATAATAATAATCATCATCATTCGTTTCATCAGTATTATTATTATTATAAGGTCTCATTTATAATTCACATTAGTCCACTCATAAGACACCATATTGCATTTACCAGGCTTTATAGAGGATGTGATGTTTGTGTTTATCAATCATGACTAGTGACAAGGGTTTGTTAAATATTGAAAAGTGTAAAACTTGAGAAATTACCTTTATTTGTATTAACATTATACAGTGTGCTTAGGTTAAGAGTTTGGTTTTTGTGTCCCATGCGTGAATGGAGTTTGATGCCTGACTGTTATTGTGCTCTTTAATTTAAAGTTTGGAATAGTTAGTCATTCCATGACAATATACATTTTTTCTATAGTTCGTTTCCTCTTAATTTTTCATACTTGTTTCTCTCTGTGTTCCCCCTTCACTTTTGGTTATGTGACTTTAAATGAGTTAATATTTAAGATAAAAAATATTTACTGTAGTTTTTAATCATTTAAATCTATGAAATGACATTTAGTTTTACAATTATTTGTTTGTATTTTAATCATGATGAAAAGGTGAAGGACACCCTGGGAGGAAGTCTATATTAGGGCTCATAAAGACATTCAATCCAGTCAAGTACCACATCCGTCCTCCTTTATTAACACCTCATATTTTTGAGAATCCTTCTCTAAATCTCTCTCCTTGCTGCCCTCCCCCCCACAGGTCGTACTTGTCCTTGGCCTCTGCCCTCCAGTGACAACGCTGTGGCTCGTCTCCTCTCTCCCACTCACTCCTTCTCGGCTCTGCTCGAAGTGCGTTGCAAACCAGGCTTCATGCTTCCCAACGGGCTGGACACCACTATTCGCCGTTGTCAGGGTGACCGTCAGTGGAGTGGCGACAAGCCCGTCTGCACAGGTCAGTGCCGGACTCCAGAAGACCATTACCTGTTCAGATCATGTGACCAAGCACCACTGACAAACAGACGTAGGACTTAATCCTCAATGTTGTACCAGGGTGAGTTGAGGAGCGATTACTGTATTCAAATATAAAGCCGTTATGTCATGGTGCTGACAAAGATGAACTTTCCACTGTTACCATGGCAACCAGGGACGTGCTGCGTGAATGGTCATCTGATGGTGTCAAACTGCTTTGATCTGAGCGTGTTTGTGTTTTAACATTCATAATATTGTCCCTTCTGAGGCAACATAAACACAGAAGTACTGTAGACTTTGAAGAATAAAAGAATAATTATTCCAAATTACCAAATTAAGCATGAACTCACATGGGAAAAAAAAACTTTTCTATTTTTTGAATCAACATTTATTTCAGTGGTGGGACATGACATAAAAAAGTAATGACACTTGAATGAATCTGTACACAAAATTAAGCACATTATTATTATTTGGGTTTCACTCTCCTTCATCGTGGATGTTTTGGTTGTGACACCACATTGTATATGAACTGGTATGTGGTGTCACAACCAAAACAAACTGTAATACATCCATCAAAATGAAGTCCCAACTCTAGTTCATTTCGATCACATTCTGTTGTCATTATTTACTTTGTTGTTGGAGAGCGAATGAAGATTAAAAGAACAAAACCGGTGGCAACATGTTTCTCAAAAGACAACATGGTAACACTGCACTTTAAGTATTACCTATCATACAGTATTAGTCCATCAACAAGACATCATCATTTCTCAGGTTTCATTGAACATGTTATGAATGTTCAGAATAATTCATGGTAGCAGTAACCCCCCTAACTCTTTTTGTCATACGTGGTTATGAATATTCATAACATCATCTATAAAGCCTTATGAATGCATAAATGAATGTACCAATAATGCATGACAGATGAGACCTTAATATAAGGTGTAACTGAACACAAGCCTGATGTACTGTAATACTTCTGACTGACGCGAGAGGTGGTGGACACCCTTGCTTCTGGACAGACATCCACTCCAACTCACAATAAAGTCACTTCTGCATGTCTTTGGGAGGAAACAGGATTCCCAGAAAAGCCTCAAGCTGGAATAGATCCAGCAACTGTGAGTTCAAAATGAGAACTTCCTCCCTTGCGCTGTACACATTGCCTATGTTTAACATCAAGGATGTCAAATGCAAATCCACTAGATTTGTACATGCATTATTTGGGTTCTACACATTTTTTAAATATACTTCTAACAAGCTTTACCTGTTTCAACAGACAAGTTATCACCACCTTAAAAATGAAGGAGCCAAATGCAAATAAAGAGCTGTGTATACATAAATGACGAATGAATACAATCACAAATACATCATTTTCCAACAAGCCCAAACCTACATCCTTTTCATCTTGTCGTAAAAAAAAAAAAAAGCCTCTTAAACAAATCCCACACATTCATTGAATCATGCACAAGTTACATGTATGTTGTTACAGAATATCAGGCCAAATATTGAAAATGCTGGAGCATCCTCACTCTCTTTGTCACACATTACCTGTATTTGCTTCCATGATTCTTCTCCTCGGTGAAGCCTGATCTCACAGGTGCTAGGATTTAATGTCCGGATGACGTCTCTATTTCAGAAATTAGAACAACAGGAACATGGAACCTCCGTGCCTCATCGGGACATGTTTGTTTCCTCGCTCCTCTCTTCCCACCTAGAACACAACATCATCCTCATGTTCTTTCTGACTTCCTTTAGCTGGCATCATAAGAAATCCTTGTGCCAAAGGTTGTGTTTCATACATGACACAGTTTGCATCACCTCTTATGAGTCCTTGAACATGCCGGGTGCAGGCATCAGCCCGTTTTACTGCTCTAATTCTCGCACGGCATCCTCTCCTGCTGAGAGAGGGTAGGTGGGCTGAGTGTTTTGGATTGTGTTTTTCTTGTGTGCAAAGCCCCTTTATGGTTGTGGAAAGGCAGTGGGCGGCACACCTCTGTCAAAGAGGCGCTGAGCCGTGTGCACTTGCTTCGAGGGACCGGGGATGCTTGTGTGTGAGTTTGAGCCTCCGAGTGGAAGACATGGCATTAGCAATAGTGAATTAGCTCTCAAGTGCATGTGTTTAAAATGTCTGGGGTTGAATTGTTTGGAGGCTTGTATGTATAGAGGCTACTATGTTCGCATAGGTGCGTTCATCTGAAACAGGTTTTTCTGTGTTAGTTGTGTACATAGGGGATACTTGTGTCACAGTCTCCACATGCTGGTGTGTGTGCGTGGGCGACACATCACAGCCAGGAGAGTCAGAGTACTCTGTTGCTCATGCAGCTCCAGGCCTTTCTGTTCCCTGCTCTCTTCTCCTTTGCTCTCCTCACCCCCTTCTCCTCACATCTTTTTCTCCTTTCACCATCTTCTATCTCAGCCTCTGATGAGGTTCTCTCTTTACAATGGGAACCAAGGATGAGCCTCCTGCCGGGGGATGTTTCGTTTGCGGTGGATCGTCTTTTATGTCATAAAGAAACGTGGCTGGACTTTGATTCTTCTTTTATTGCTCTGATTGAATAAAATCTTTTTTATTCATTTTTAATAGATGCTGGATAACAAACAGCTGCTTCACTGCTCCGCCTTGTGTGGGTCGCACTGGCAGAGGAGCAGTATATCAAAACAGAATTCAGCTCTCGGCTCTCATCCGCAGCCAAACAGTCGCGTAACTCTCCCATTGGCCCCTTTACATTTTTATATTAATGTTCCTCTTCTCAGATACCTAAGTCAGCCCTTAGGCAGGATCCGTCTCTCCCTTTAAAGTCATTCTTGGCTCTCCAAACCTCTGCTTTTTACAGCTCAGGTCACTGCGGCCCGTCTCCAAGCACCACTCTCAGTATTTATATTTCTATGGAGTGTGAAGAGCTCAAACTTTCCCTCACCGGCACTGCGAGGCGTTACACAACCACACAATATAGATTTGGAGGGTTCACCTTCCTCTCCAGCTTTGGAGTGTTATTCAAGATACACTTTTATAACTCGAATAAAATGATGTGCCTTTCATTCTCCCTGCACAGTGTGTCATCATTAAATATGCGTATTAGAGTGACAAAGACATGACGTTTTACTTAGTAGTTGCTTATTAGTTATTTGCTGTCACAATGGTACTAGCAAAGTTTATAGTTACTTAGAGTGCTTATATTTGTTAGAAAATAAACAAGTGGCTGCAATATCAGCTTATGGTTAGCTTATTAAGTACTGTAGTAATTTGAATTTAATACATTGTAAATAACGACTCACTGTCATAGGAATTGTTAAATTAAGTAATGTTTGTAATATTATAGTGCAGATAACAGTAAAGGGCTTCATAGAAAAAGGAATAAAAATGGTACCGTGAGCACAACTACCTGTAGTTGTATTACTTTAAGTAGTGAAAGTGATGTAGAAACAATAATGGAATCAGTGGAGAAACACCCTTGCTGTTGTAGTAGAAGCGGCAGAAGTATTGGTATTAGTATGTAGTTGTAAAAGTAGCTGTTAACCCAACTGTCAAGTACTTAAAGCTGAAAACATCACAAAAGATGAGGCCGATGTTGTATTCGATGTTGGCAGTGCTTGTAGTACTTCTGTAATGGAGTTGTGGTATTACCATTATATCTAGTGGAAGTATCGAGTTATTAAGTAATAACAAATAGAGTTGTTTGATTTACTTCAACTGCTGATGTTATCTTTGTTATCTCATCTTATCCTGACCAGAGGAACTGTTTGAAATAGTAAAAGCAGAAACGAGACTTGTTGCTTGGCATTAGTAGTGGACAAAATATTCAAGCAGATTATTTTAATGCTTCTGTCGAAGTTACTAGCAGGAGGACCAGTTGTGAAAAGGTAGAATTTGTGTGACAGTACCGTGTACCTTCCCTCCCTGTCAGTGAGCCACACTCATGGAGCTCGTCTTTTCCCTCTGATTTTCAGAAACTCAGCCGTCGGAGCCTTCTTTGGTCAGCAGCTGCCCTCTACCTGAGGAAGTGATGGACACCTTCATCATTCAGGGCGACGCTGCCGTTGGAACCTCCATCCGCTACAGCTGCCTGTCAGGGTGAGCGCGTGGGCTCTGCATACTGAAACCTGAAAAGGTAGACAGTGATGGAGGAAGTGAGAGAAGAAGTGTGAAGCCGATGGAGAGAAAAGCTTGAATAGGTGTTGGGAAGCGAGGGAGGATGAGCGATGAATGGCAGGAATTCATGTTGATCTCCTTGCTGACAGTCTCTCCATTGAGCTAACTAGGTCATTACAGACTAATCTTCCATTGACTCATGCTGAGTCACGCGCTGGGCTAGATGAGTGGATTAATCATCTACAATTTAGATGGAGAGGCCTGGAGCCGAAAAAGAGTCTTATTTACACCTTATTTCCCATTTTTAAAAAAGCCCTTTGCATTGATCTAACATGGTCGTGTCGTGACACGTGTGTCTCCTCTGTGCTGCAGGGCCGGCATCGTGGGCAGCAGTGAAAATTTCTGTCAAGATAATGCAACCTGGCAGTATCCTCACCCCATCTGTGAAAGTAAGTCAGCAGTGTCTTCTATTTGCCTGTCCTGAAGACTGGTAGAAGAACAACTAGATGAATGTAAAGTGGCGTTTGAATTATTATAGCAGTGTGTTGTGCAATATTTGTCTTCATATGGGTTAATGATTAAAATAAATAAATGGAAATAACGTCTGTATGGTGTTTTACTGCCATCTAGTGTGCAAAAGCGGAACGACTATTAGAATTACCATAGTGACGGCGGTGTTTTGGCTGACTAGGACCAGTATTCGGGTAAAGGTTGACTGATCGTCTGCTTCTTTTAGAGGTATACTGCCAGCCTCCTCGGGAGGTGGAGCAGGGCTACGTGGTGGCGGTCCAGAAGACTGAATATGAAGTGGGCTTCGACATCCATTATCTCTGCAAAAAGAACTTCCTGCTGGATGGACCACAGAAGGTCACCTGCCTGCCCAATGGCAGCTGGAGCGCATCACCTCCCCACTGCAGAGGTGAGGGCAACCATGGAATCTTTACATGACTACTTACATACACCTTCCACCGTTCATCCAGCTTGAAGCCATTTCGAACTCAAGGGCTGTGTAACTGATTCAGTACTCACACAAGCATTTACTCTGGAAATAGAAATGGATCTGTATTATAAAGAGGAAGAAGCTCAACCTGATATAAAGAGTTTTGTTTTCCACCCCGCAGCTCGATGCCTCATTCCTGCAGAGAGAAGCCGCGTGCTGATTGGAGGACAGAAGCGCTGGCCGTTCGACATTACAGACGCCATGGTACATCATGGCGAGACTGTCACATTCTTCTGCAAGCATCCTCGTAAACAGTGCGGCTACACCTCAACCCAGGTCTGCCTCGATGGAAAGCTGCAGAGTCCGGCCTGCTACCTTGGTAAACCTTTGGACTTTGGGCCACTTGTTGGCTGCTGAAATATTCACGTTTATACATCATTTTTCCCCTCAGAACCCACGTGGCTGCAGTACAAACTCTTCCCTCACCGGCTGGTCTCAGAGATTGATGCATGTGAGTCGGGTGATGAGGAGTGATGACTTCCGCCGTCCGACCTCCACCCACACAGCCCTCTGCCACAACATGAACACATCCTGACGAAGACCAGCACGCTCGCTGCACTGGCAGGCGAAGCTGTCTGACGGGATGAGCCTTTGGCATTTTTACCATAGCCAAAGTTTTGAATAGCACCTGTATATGTATGTCTCGCTGAGTCAATGACAACTGTTTCCATTGCCCGCATGTCTCAGGGCTGAAGGTTGCAGTGACGACAATGCAACACTATAATTTCCATGATTTAGCATCTGGTTCTATGGCAGCACTTGCTGCTCTTCTAAAGTAACAGCGTATTGTTATCACTGGTACCATCAGATAAGCTACTGTAGCTTCAATTGTCTCCACTCTTGATGCTCTCACATGTTTATATCAGCTCCAGCACCAGAATTGCAGAGATACAGCAGCTTGACCCATGTCCTCCCACGACTCATTTAACTTTTAGTCCTTGACTGACCTTTTTTGGATTCAAAGAACACACCTGGACTTTGGTTTGGCTCTTTAAATCATGTATCCTTACTCAGTTGGAAGCTCTGAGTCCCAGTCCAGGTGTATTGTAGTCAAAGTGTGACATACAGCCATAAAGATAGTATGTGTACAGCCTCAGCTTATATTCATGTTGATGTGTCAGACTATGACAACTGACAAGGAGATGGACTGTGGAGCAATTTCTGGTGTGTAAGGCCATCAACTTTGTTTGCTAACATTAGCAATACGTGTTATAAGTGCATTTAAACACACATGATTCCGCTTTAAAGCGTTTTTGTTTCAACAGTGTGATCAACTCAGGGTCCCTCCCACGGCTAAACCAGAGGTGTCCAGGCATTCTTATTCATACTTGAACACAAACTTAAGTGGATAAATATACCGATCACCCATCCCAAGAGGCATCGACATTAAAGATGGTGCTGCACGTCCTAATCATCTGGATAAAGATGATAGCTTCTGTTTTTGTTAAATGATTCTTTTTTAGGGAGTCATGTCACATCAGGTCACATGATTCCTTATTGCATTTATTTCACAGTCATTTCCTGTTGCAATACAACAATGGAACCAAAGGAAGCAGACATCTTATTGATACCCTTGGGAAAGGTTACCTGGAGTCACCCAATGGGCAGCAGGAAGTTGTCCATTGGTGTGGTGGGAATGTGGTTGTCCATCAGTGCGTGGTCTGTGCTGACCCGTTCCAGTGTGACCCATGTGTAACTGGGATAGATTCCTGAATAACCGGTCAAGTCACCCAACCTTCAGCCTCCAGACGGCCAACAATATCTTCTATTTTTACTGAGTGACTTGCCTCTTCTTTCTTTCTTTCACCTGCCCAGACGCATCAAGCGTGAAGTCTAGTAAGTTTGAGTGGTTTGAAATAAAATGTCCAAACACATGCTATGGCTGACTCCAGTTCATCCCCCACTGTCTGCCTCCTTCCTCGCCCTGTCTCACCGATTGTTCCTCAGGCTGCAGGTTCAACTCCACCATAGGCTGAACATTGCTCCTGGTGGGACCCGGTAGGCTGCGACGCCATAGCAACTCCCCCTGACCCCTCCCCCCCCTCCCTCACCATTCGCAGCATCACCCTTTACACCGCACAGACATATTTGGTCCTCCGGAAATATCCACAGCTCGGGTAAGCCAGCGCTAATGCAGCGACTGTATGGGTGGATCAAGTTAAAATGCAGTTTCCGGACACATTAGTCGCGTCTTTGACAGCCGTAGTGGTCTTAAAATAACGGCCCGATGGGAAAGTTTGTCCGGCAGCCCGGTTGCACTCTCGCTATCTCGGACCTTCGGCTCTAAAATGGCTGGCTGTGGGTCCGAGCTGGATCCGCTGCAGAGAGGAGGATCGGATCCGAACCACGACTGCTTGTAAATATACACGTTTATCTCTGATATTCAAGGAGGACGCCGGTGTCGCAGGTTCGAGCGCGCACCGGGGGGTACTGACATCTCGCACCTCGGACTGTGCGTAATGGCGTCCTCCTCGATTCCAATTGACAGCCCTCCTGCGAACATTTGTGACTGTAAACGAGTCATCTCCGACGTGACTGCTACTGTAAATGACCGGCTCCGTCAGGCTTGTGAATGATGAAGCTGTCAGATGGTGATGATTTTATTTGCTGTTAACTTGACCCCAATAATCGCCACTCCAAGACCATTCCTAAACAGAATAGTTTCAGAATGAAATGCACTTGTGCGGCACTATATTTGACCTCTTTATTGATATTTGTAATCCTCTTTATAGGTAATAGAATTAGGCATGCCCCAAAATGGATTCTCAGTTGGCTTCAGTCCTGACCAGTGGCAGTCTGGATGTCCAAAATGGCAGCCGTTGTTCAGGAGGATCCCTGCTGGTCACCCAGGAGTCCCCACATGCAGAGCCCTCTCCCCGAGGTCCAGCAGGTAACCACCATCCAAGCTCTGTCAAAACTATCAGGCAAGATGCTGTGTCAATCAACGGGAAAAAGCCAGCCATGGGCGGGACTTACAGGCCGGCCTCTCAGGAAACCAGCAGGAGTGCTGGGCCCATGCAGCCAATTAGAGCGAAGACTGCTGGGACGGCTCGACACAGTCAACCAATCAGGATTAAAATTGTCGTTCCCTCTCACTCCAAGCCTCCAGTCAGAAGCTCTAACATGCTCCTCACCAAAGACTTCACTCGCTCAGCATTCAGCCGACCACTACTGCTGAAAACTATAAGAAACAGTGATAATATCCCACTACATGCTGTCAAAAAAGAACAAGACATCACTGAGGTAGCTCACCCAAAGACTGAACCCCTCTCCTTGGAGGACGAGAGGCATGAGGAGTTATTGGACGCTAAAGTCATCCACACCGATTCATCATCAGACACTTTATCATCCAGCATCAGTGCAGCTGAAATACTGAGTCAACAACGGATCAAAGAGGAGAGCGTCGGGGAAGAGCTGGAAGAGAACATACCACTGTGTTTGCAAGAAATCTACTTGACGTCTTTGGGGTCGGAGGAACAGACAGAACCACTAGACTTGAGTTTGCCCAAGAAAAGTGAGAGCAGAGAGGAGAGATATGGATGTTTTTTCGACGATTTCGGTTTTGAAAGCTCGCTGATAATGGAGGTGGATGAGTACGACGGGGAGGGAGACAGAGATGTCGTGGAAGAAGACAACGAGCACTCCCTCTTGTCTGCTTCTTTCCTCTCCTGCTCTGTGGACACGGAAAACCATCTTTTTATAGATGACCAGGGAATCCCGTACACGCTGAATCAGGAGGGAGTCAAAGTTCCACAAGTTGACACTTCCTCCTCATATCAAGTGGAAGAGCAAGAAGTGGATAGGAAGGAGTCTTCTCATCCAGAAGCGCATCAAGCGCCCAGCTCAGTCCAAAGTTTAGAAGTTGCACTCAAGGCACCATGTGATTCTCCTGCACCTGCTGCTGATAGTGATTCATCTCCACCTGACAGCCAGATGATGATCACACAGATCCCGCAGACAAATATTCCAGAGCCAGAGGTAGTTGTGTCCAAACCCAGCAGGATATCAGTCCAGAGCCAGCCCCTGCAGATCCTAACAAGCCCTTCGTCTAATGCTTCCATTCTGCTCGTGTCATCGTCCCCTCAGCTCTCCACTGCTCCTCTCTCTCTTCCTCTTTCTGTCGCTCCATCTGGTGCTTCCACCCCGATGTTTCTTCTTCTTTCCTCTGTTGCTTCATCCACTGGGGAGTCTACCTCCACCCCTATTGCTGTTCTGGACCCGTCCACTGGTCAGCTGTCGCAGATCACAGCAGCTTCTGCCCCAGTCTCTCTTCCCTTAACTGCGTGTCAGGTCAGCCCTCTCTCCTCACTGAGCTCCAGCTGCCCTCCTGCTTGCCTACCAGGACTGACTCATGTCAATGCCAGCTCTCCCCTTACTAGCCCTCCTCAAAACGATCACACTCCCCTCGGAACTCAAGCCATATCTGGAGGAGACGACTCAAACGAAAAGCCATCGACTGCAACGCCAGCGGCTCCATCAACGGAGACGCAACAGGTGATGGACGAGCCCAACTCTGAAACTGAAACTTCGAACTCAGAGCATAAATTTGACACAGAACAATTACCCCTCAATGACCACATTTACTTTTCCAACGCTGCTGCATCTCCATCTCTGAATCTCTCGCCGGGCCACATGGACCCCCAGGACCAACTGGAGTCTCACTCTCCATCAGGGTCGCCCAACTCCCTCGCCTCTCGCAGGGTTCTGTACTGCCAGCTGTGTCCACGGGTCTTCTTTTACCTCTCTGACCTTGAGCGCCATGCCATCACACACTCTCAGAAGAAGCCGCATGTTTGCCAGCAGTGTGGAAAAGCCTTCAAACGCTCCAGCCATCTCCAGGTCTGTGCACACACCAGCACCAACAAACAGCATCTAGGTCATTTAGAATGTGTATTAGAATCTCAAATGGCCAAATCCAAGCCTACAGAGTTAGCTCATTGACAAGATGCCGACTGTTTGCCATTCACCGCAGACTTATCTACGTAGAAACCCTGTGCTAGGCCTGTCACAATAACTAATTTTGATAGATACAGGGTATTATTTTCAAGAATATTTTCAGACAAAATAATCCATCAATATTTTGTTAATGTAGCAGTAATAGCTGGGGCTGTCAGTAGGTTTAAAAAAAATAAAAAAATTCAATTTTGGAAAAAGAATAATCATGATCTTTGAATGTGTTTATAAACTGTTGCTGCCTCTGTATTTGATTAGGCAAACACAAAACTATTCATTGAGCTATGTCGTTTCAAAGAAATTAGTTTGCCAGTCAGGTGATTTTATTATTTTTTAATTTATAAATTAAAAACGAGTCGGACAAAAAAATATGATGCTGTTTGACAGCCCTAATAATAACACTTACACACTCTTTCAATTGTCTTACAGTTTCAGAAATGCATTCATACTCGGCCAACATAAAAACCACACTGATGTTGTGATTTTTGCCTTTGTAATTATCTTTATTTCTACAACATTGTTATGTGTTCCTGTTTCTCCTTTCGAGTGTCGCTACTTACTGACGGTTGCCAAGCTCTGCTTTCAAGAGGGTTCACTCTGTTCATTCCGCGTTGCTTTAAATACGCCTGGAGATGCATGTACGACCGATGCAGAGTGAATCCTCCTGTCAGCGGACGAAGATATGCTGCAGCAGCAGTGGCGCACAGGAGACGTGCAAATTCAACGCGAGCGTGCACATGGCCAGCAAAATGACCAGGGTTATTTTTTATAGTCATGACAGGCGTATCCTGGCCTTGATCTGACACTTTTAATGTCACAATTTATTTATTTATGATTTATTTAAACTATTGGACAATTAAACTGGGAGCATTTCACAACTCCAGTCACTTCATTGCTTACACTATTCTAATATTAGATTGTCTATGGTTGAGAACATGGTCATCCATCGCTAAATCCCGGTTACTTGATAAAGATTAACAGGAGAATAGTGACTAATTATTAAATAGCCAAGCACTCAGGGAGCGCCAACCTCCGACTAGCGGCTCACATCCACTAGAGAATATTATGCAGCGCAATATTATTTGTTCTACATTTAATTTATCAAATATATCCTGACTTGTATTTCAGCCTGCTGTACCACATAGCAATAGCTATGTGGTACAGCACGTTGCAGTCGTATTCTAGAATATGCTTGCACCACATGCATTGGAGAAGCAGGCAGTTGCTGGAGATTGTACTGCTGCTCTCTAAACAGAGAGAGATAATGCACCAGAACTACGCTGTAATGGAATCAGCTCTCCCATTATCAATATGTCCTGAAACAGAATTTGAAATTGAAACAGACAATTTCCTCCGGGGGACTCTCTCATATGTTCTGCTATGATCCTGAATTCAGCTAGATCAGTTTTGAACATCTGCTAAATCACTTACAGACATAGGTTTGCTCCTAAAAACATATTCTTCTCTGCACAGAGACACAAGCACATCCACACTGGCCAGAGGAATTTCGTGTGCACCATATGCACCAAACGCTTCAGGGAGGCAGGTGAGCTTCAGCGCCACCAGAGGGTCCACACTGGAGAGAAGCCCTACCAGTGCCAACTCTGCCACACCCGCTTCGCCGAGCGGAACACACTACGCAGACACACCAAACGGAAACACCCGTTCCACCAGGCAGCCATGAACATGCTGAGCGAGAAAAGCGACTGCAGTGGTGCAGCGGGAGCTCAGGAAGAGGAGGAGACGGCGGAATGGTACAGCTCGACTGTGTCCAACTTTGACAACTATGACCTAGACATGGAAAGTTAAAGAAAATGAGCACTTTCTTTATTTATTTTTATGATAATTTATTTATTTAATTTGACTAAATGGGCCAAAAAACAACGAGAGGACTTTAAATTTGGTCTGAGTTATATTAACTAGATCTGTCTTAAAATACATATTTATATAAGAATAAAAGTTTTCTCACAATTTATGGTTGGATCTTATATTATTGCTTAGAATCTTATTGTTCATACAATCCTTTGCTCTGTTTGTACATACATGAGAGAAGAGCGGCACTTCTGCACTAACGTGTGAAAGATATAATCAATCTTTCGACAACACTGTGAGTCATTTGCACTTATATTCCACAGGAGATGCTTTCTAGTTCGAGGATGCCTGTTGAATTGTTTATGTTTCATGCAATTGTTTTGACCAAACATTTTGAGTTCAATGCTATACTTTAATGTGAAACATGTTAACTTATTAAATTTCCACCTTAAAATATGTGGTGTTTTCTTTCTACTGTTTAAATTAATGAAGAGCGCACATGACAGAGACCTGATACAATGGTGTTTCACTAAAATGTGCAAATATAAACATGTTATTCACACACTCAGATTCAAACATTTGCTTTATGAAAAGGTCTATGATGCATCATTAGTACATAGGACATCATGATGCATTCACAAGGCTTAGAAGGAGGAAGGAAACTTGATGAAGCGTCCATTTGTCTGGTGAGGGCTCTCTTATCTCCTTCTGCGAAGAACACATTGATAGCAGAGTGGTGAAACATTGTTGTGGTATGGCGGTTCAAATGAACACCAAGGTCTTGGTCAATTCTAAGGCTGTGCCCTTGCAACTTGGTCCTCTCTGTACTCTGCCTCTTAGCTCATGTCTTGCTCCACCTCACCAAAAAGAGAATGGTTAGGTGCTCTCAATTTTGTTGCTGGTCCTTCCTAAAACTGAACCAGGCTTTTCACAAACCTGCTCTGCTGGTTTGTATCGTCAGGCCAGTCTATGAGGTCTAACTCCCATCCACTGTGCTCCAGTCCAAGGACTTACATATTCCTCACGTGAGAAGAGGCACATATTCTCCTGACAAGACATTAGAGCTTGTTGGAAATACACCTCCCATGTATCTCCGTCAGTCCGTTTACTTGTGAGAATGACTACTAATGGGAATTGTGCACTTATTATACTGTACTATATTAATATTGTTGGAATTGCTTGTGCTGCAAATAAAGAAGTTATTCACATGGACTGCTGAATGAGTGTGGAAGCAAGGGAGGAGAGTGAGTGTGGTTGAGTGTGCGTGAGAAAGAGAGAAGTTACAGATGGAGTACAATGGCGGGAGTGAAGCAGACACTGGAGTCCTGAGCAGACATGTCACTTGTTGGCAGGTCCAAGGTCACAAAGAGGAGGAAAGGAACTATCTTCTCCAGGGCTGGATGGAGCTGGTCCCGATAAGAACCACCTGGGTCTGAAGGAGGGGAGCGTATCTAGTGATCGTTGCCATGGTTACAAGGGAGTCAGCGACCAGCACTGGCGTCAAAAGCTGAGGACCAATCAGATGAGGACAGGGCCCACGTGGAGATCTTTTGTGTATAAAGGGGTCAAGACCTCAGATAGTTTTTTGTTGCTCTGTCTGCGGACTGCTGCTAAGACTAAGTCAGGTGTAGCTGCTGACCCACAATTCTGCATGATTTTTAGACTACTCTGTCAAGGTATACATTTCTTGGATGTAACTTGTTGGTTCCTTGGTAGTCATTCTCACGAGTGAACGGACATGCAGAGATACACCGGGGGTGTATTTTCAACAAGTTGTTCATGTTCATATTGTGACCTATGACGAAGCCATTGTTGAAGCTGAGGCATGGAACAGAGATTACAGATAGAAACAAAGTTGGAAAAACTGTTTCAAGGTCTGTTGTGCTGAAAAGTATGGTAGATTCATCAACATCACAATTTGACCTGTTAAAGGAGTGATACTTATGGATATGGTTCAGTTAATATTGACCATGGACTGTGACATGAATTTCATTTGATTTTACATCCACCTCTTGGTGAAGAATGTCACAACGCCTTGGGGTGCTTGTACACTGCCTGTATCTCCCAACAAGTTTGAGTATCAGAGGCATATCTTTGGTCACTGGTGCTGTTATTGAGCATCGCCACCACATCAGGTACCTGAGAATGTTTCTAGTGGCAGGTCTTAGGGCTATGACAGAAGACAGATGGCTAGTCTTGAGAGATCTGGACACTGTGAGGAGATTTGGATTCTTGCCTGCTCCACTGCTGTGGGATCTTTGGGAAAGAAACAAACAAAAATAAAACCCAGCAAATGTCATGTCTGTTGACCTATGTCCCTAATGTGAATATAATCTTTGGGCGACATAGATTTATTGATCCTAGCCAGAGCAGTTTCTTCTTCAACTCTGTTTTATATTCAGTAGTATTTTAAGGCTCGTTTTAATACTTGGCTTGAGCTGGAGATGTGTCAGAATGAAATTACCTTGAGGTTGTTAAGTGTCTCGCTCTCAGTCATACTGAGCTTATTAAGGTCGCTCTGATGTTCAGGTCATTATTCCAGTACTGATCTGTCACTGACGAAGAGAAACATTGACCCAAACCAGATAGCCTTAATTGACACCTCTGGGCAGTTGCCTCGCTGAGACTTCAAGGCCTGCGATGCATATTCAAGTCAGTGCGTGGGTTTGAGCAAAGTTATGGCAGAGGGCTCGAACAAAAATTACACAAAAGTCCTCTCTGTTGGTGTGTGTGTGTGTGTCGGTGACTACAAGCGTGAAGGGGAACATGCAGGACCTGAGTGTGGCAGTGGGCTGAAGTCATAAAGGTTGACCCAAGAAGATTTAATGAGGAGCCCAGTATGTTCCAGTTTTTTTCTTTAACCTTTGCCATTACATCACTGCTACGATGGGTTAGCGACGCGTTATTTTTGCATACCAGAGCCAAAAATGACAGATGTGATCCAGCCAGGACGGGTTCATTTGCCTGTCATTACAGATATCAGCCATGTGAGGGCGCGCTTACACTGAAAATGTTCGCCCTCAGAAATGGTGGCGCTGAACGTGAGCTATAAGTCTTGCAAACGGTTTTTATTCCTCTACTTTAATTGTCTGAAAAATAATGGGCGTTGTTTTAATATAGTTCTGTGTGTAGATTTATCTCCAACTTAATAGCTTTAACTCAACTTGAAGTGCCCCGGCCGTCTTTCAAACATGTATTCTCCGTCACGTATTCTATGAACAAGGTGCTACAGGCTGTATCAGCAGCTAGGGGTGAGAGGTGTGGGACACCCTGGAAAGGTCACATATTAGAGTCACAAATTAAGCTCTGTATGTGGATCGTCGGAGGAAACCCACGATAACTGAGACAACACACACAGAATGGCCCAAAGCCAGAGTAGCCTCAAGCCTGAGTCACTTGAACATGTGACTTTGCCGTGAGGCTGTAGCACTAGCTACTACCCTGACATGCAGCTCTGCTCCGTTCACAAGCCGGCGAACGCTGCATGAAGAATCATAAGATAGAAAGAAGATGTAATCACTCCATCTGGTTCAGAGTGTGAAAGAGAGTCTCCTGCGAACTGGACATGCCTGGAAAACTCCAAAATGCCCAGCCAGCTTAAGGTATTTATTGTATACCCTATATATATATTTTTGCCACAATGCAGTGTTCACTCTTTTGACTTTTCATCAGTGTAGCATTATGTGAAATTTGGCTGAGATAAACTGGTGAGCCAACAAGTTCTATTTAGGTCCCTCGTGCCCATAGCTACAAAGAGAAAGTGAATGTGGCAGAAGGAGAAGGTTAGCGCTAGGAAGGCCTCTTCTCTCTCTGCAGACATAGTGCAGGATTAACACTGGGAAACCGAGTGGGAGGGATGAGAGAAGCAGGTGCTAACCACAGAGGGAGTCCCGCTCTTAAGGCTGCACTGTAGCAGTCATTGGGGTAACAGCGGTACCAGCAATTACATCACCTTTGTGTCAATATTGTCGCACTCTTGTTAGTGCTGTTGCCGATGCAGTGACCGAAACAAAGTCAAAGGTGAGATTTTATTGCCATGGGAAACACAAAGGGGGTTACAAATGACTCTATTGAGAGCTGCTCCCTACTGATCTAGAAAATAATGGTTCCCATGAGGTGCACGCGGAACTGTGTTACTAGAATCATACCACCATTTTTCCACTTCTGATATATATATATATATAAATTACGATTAACTAATTACAACAAAAATGCGTTACAATATTTTAATCGCAAGAAATCGTTTTAGTTTAATTTAATTAAATTGAACAGTTTGCTCTCCAGACAACATGGAACCTCTGTAAGTGCAGGACTCCGTGGTCCACTGATCACACTGATGCCCAAGACACGTGGCAGCTGGGATGATAACAACAACAACAAACATGGAGGAATCCCTGAACAAAAGCAAACAAAAGCACCTGTTTGCTTTGGTTCAGGGATGTGTTTCACTACACAATGGGTTTCCACTACTCTGAATGGACTTGAAATTCTTATAAAATTGAAATTCTGATACAAATATTTTCAAGACATTAAAAGAGCTTTAGTTGAAATAAGGTGATATAAAAACTTGACTGTAGCCAACATTGTGATTTATTGTGCTATTGTCAAACTGATGCAAAATAAACAATATTTTGTTGTTTAAATGTATTAATGGGTCCATCATTTGATTCGGTAATATATCAAATTCGTTCAAATTGAAAAATGTGGCTTCTTGTGGCAAATATTCTTATACCATTAAACTGTGATTTGTTGAGATTAAATAATCTCAAATTCTCTCATTAATTTTTTTTTTTTTTTAATTGAATCCCGGGACACGCCAGTCACGTTTTCAATACGCAGGCAGCTCACGTGTCAAGCTGCCTGCTACACGGCAGTAAATAACATGAGGAGAGAGATGCACGTTTCTAGCTGAAAATACAGCCACTACTTTGAGTAGTGGTCTCTAGTCTCTGCTATAGATATACGGTATTAACCCTGCAGGGTCCACCAACGCGCAGAAATCACCGGTTAAAGAGAGCGAAATGAAGTTGCCTCACAAATGTGTCCACAGTGAGGACTCAATGTACCACTTTTTTTAAATCCTGTTGATAGGTCAAGTTAAACGACACTTATGACAGGAATTTTATAGATTTTTTTCTTTGGTGCAGGAAGAAACGGTACTGATGTGATGTACTGATGTTGCATTTTCTCTCGAAAGTCAGAAACGATCCTCAGGCGCGACGGAGCGTTGAGCCGAGTAACAGCAGCCATTTTAGTGCAACTACTGCCTCCAGATGGCAACACGAGACGTGACACACTGAGACTTAAACTTCTGCCTGGTAGTTTAAAAAAGTAAAATAATAATATAAATAATGGGGCATTCCCTACAATTTATTATATAAATAACAATATATCACTTTGCTTTGTTTTTCATACTTGTTGCTTTTTGTGTGTGGTTTTGGCTCCAATGGGTCAGAATGTGTCAAAGTAAAACATTGACTGTACATTCATATAACTGAGATTGTGCTAAAAAATGACCCCTAACATGGAAAAACTCTGGACCCCCAAGAACTCCAACCTCAAAATTGACATAAAAGGCAATGAGAGCAGTTGTCGGCTGCCAAATGTGACTTGACAAGTAACTTGTAATCTAACTTAGTTACTTTTAAATTCAAATGAAGTAACTACGTTACTTTTTGAGGGAGTAATCAGTAGTCGGATTACTTTTTCCAAGTAATTGTGGCAACACTGTGTGCGAGTGAGCAGTAGCGGTGAGAAACTAAACAAGTGAATAAGGACATTCAAACCCTTCCCAAATACGCATCATGCTAGAGAAAACTACCAAAATATAATCGCCACGTTAACCCGAAAATGTAATGAAAATCCATTCACAACTTTGAGCGCAGCAGTTGACAAACCAACATGTTCTGGCAAAAACATAACTTGTTCTTTGGAGGTCATTACATGAAGTTAGTCCGCTGTGTGTACAAGGAAATGGAATCTCATCAGTCTGCTGCAGTTATTCAACACTACCTCGCTGGGGGCCACGCAGCTCTGTGGAATGACAAAGCATGGCCATAAAACACTTTCACCGCAGATGTCATGCCACCAATTCAGTTTGTGAGCCACCAGGTGGCTTCCTTCACTGGTCACTGACTCAACCACAGAGTCAGATAATATCATAAATTCTAATTCTATAAATACCCTGGATTGTTACTACATAGTTGCTCCTGACAATCCTGTAGTTACTGATTATTAAAGGTAAACATTCAGCTCCAGTGACCAAAGTTTCTTCATGTCAGTGTCAGCGTTGTTCAGTGAGTTGAGTCCTTTTTATCCATCTGGTTGTTAAAACGGGAGTAAATCACATTTGTTCATCAAACAACTGGATGTTGCAGATAGAGACTTGAGATCAGAGCACATTTCTAATGTGACTTTTCAGAAAACTAGAGGTCTGAGGCAACTCTTCTCATTACATTTTCCCCCTGAGAATGGTGATGGCTTTTACCCAAAGTGTGGCCATCATCTTAGCATCTTTCCAGCCCTTGACTCTCATCTGGTGAATTAGACTAGCACAACTCACTAGTGCATCGCTGTGTCTGCTGAGTTGAGCATTGATTTGTCCCAGAATGCTGTAACCAAATTCTCCTGCCAGCTGATAACCACAGCATTTGATCTCCTGACATGCAGGAGCTCCTTCTTGACATGTATCTCAAAAGCTTTTGATGACTTGGCCTTTTTTTGGGAGAACACCTCCTGGTCATCTGGGATGCACCCAGTGTCAGGATAAAATGTCAGCTGTGGTCTGCGCTTGCCCTCTTTTGGTGTCAGAGTTATAAACTTCTGGCTCTCTGATCTTCAACTTTTGTGGTCTCTCCTCTTGTGCACCCACCAGGACGCCCAGTCTCCCTCTCTCTCTCTACCGTGTCTCTGACCTGCTGAAGCAGCACACACTGACTTGTCTGTCAAACTGAAGGAACAGGTGCTCAGACGACCTCACTTCCCCCACCGTGCCCACCACCCAACGCTGCACTACTAAACTACAGCACACATGCACAGATGAAAAGCTCACACGCGCAACTTGCTTGATGGGATTTTTGGGTTTAAAGAAAAGCCACTGCTGAGACTGTATGCTGACTTGGTGACCTATGACTCTGTAGTGTCACACACACACCGGCACATTTGCTAAGGCAGCACTAAATCATTTTAAGAGGCTGACCCAAAGGTGTTGTGAACGCAGCATCTCCGGCTGCACTTCATGATTTGATGTCCAAAACACTCCAGGGCCTTTTTCCCTGTCTTGAAATAAAACCTGTCTTATCCTTCTGTCACTTTTCTATTGGCCACATTATGTCCTCTCCTTAAGGGAGAGCGCTAACTCCTCTCCTGACAATGTCACGTAGAACTAACAGTTGTCATTGTTGTTTTCCGGATTTGATCCCCAATCGGTAAGCAAATGTCAGAGGGGGAGTGAAAGCCTGCTAGGTGTTGGGGGTGTGTGTGTGGGGTGAGAAGGGGGGGGGGACAAGGCCGTGGAGGGGGAGGGGTAAAGTTTCACAGTCGGTCACAGTTGGCACAGAGGATCCAGGTTGCAGAGGGGAGGACAGGAAGAGGGGCAGAGAGAGTGAGGCAGAGGTAGAGAGAGAAGGATTTAGTGATTTTCCATCGTAAGTAGAGGAAGAAACCACAGATCCTCTTCTCGCACCTTCAGGAAAACAACAGCCGAATGTGGAAGAAGAATGAAAAAAAGGATATGAAAAGAACATGAAAGAAAGAAGTCATCATTAAATACATTTCTCTCTTGCCCTCTCTTCCTCCATCTCGCACCTCTCTCAGTTTCATCTTAAATCCACTCAACTTTCCCCCGGGGACTCAGTTCTCTTGTTTCATGTAAGTATTCTTTTTCACTCTTTATTCTCAGAGCTGTATTTTTCTATGAAATATTTTCTGTTCCGCACATCAATCACTTGTTTGTTATTTCATCAAGTTATTTTGGAGAAGCGCCTCTCATTTAAGTGAGGAGTGAGGAGGAAATTTGTCCTTCTTCATCTGCTCTGTGATCGTCTGGGGCTGTGTGGAGTTCATGTTTGTCCGACTGTGAGTCTTATTCCTGTGTCTCACAGACTTTGTGGAAATTTCCTGGTCTGTTTAATCCTTGTTACTTCTGTGCGTGTGGGTGGGCCAGTGTGTGTGATTCGTGAGGCCTGCAGAAGCTCACTGCAGTGTTGCCTGCAGGTCTCAATGGCTTTGTGTGCCTTTATCAATATCAGTGAGTGTCTATCAGTAGATTAACAGGCATCTGTCTCCCTCACTCTTCTGCCACCTCTGCTCTTTACATTCCCACAGACAGAAGAAGAGGTCTCATTCCTCCTGGCAGACTGACACCAGGAATTTCCTCTTTCTCTCTGTTCCACTGCCGTCATGACGCTGCTGGCCTCCGAGAGGTCGCTTCTCATCCGGAACAAGTTCCGCTCAGGTGGGCAAACCCTTAAGGCAGCTGAGCCTCAACTCAGCCCAATTAGATGGAGACGGATTTATTTTCCCACAGCAGCGGCTTTGCATGTCAGGTATAATTGGACACATTAGCATCAATAGGCAGCATGGAAGTGTTTGCGCGGGTTATTGGCCAGTCAGTCACATGTTCGACCGAGTGATCAATAGAGTCAGTGTATTGATCACGGTGGATTGATACCCCACTTGCGCCAATGTCTTGAATGGAAATGAGCAGATTCACCAGGGGTTAATGAGTCTCTCTGACATGGAGACAATACTGATATAATATATTTTGTTACTGGACTGAGTCACCGCTATGATTCAGTCAATTAAGATTATTTAAATGACAATACTGGCCACAAAGGAACTGGTTTGCAGGGGAAGATGTCGGAGGACACTGACATCACCAGACAGAACACAATGAAGTGACTTTTAACTTTTTCTCAAAACTCAAAAGTTAATGACTGTGGCAACAAAAGTATGGCATTCATGGGTGTCTAGAAACAAACATGGCACAGATGATCTACTTCTCTGCAAAAGGAAGTTCGGTATATTCTTCAGAGTTTTGTAAGTGGACAGGATTATTCATCTACAATGTCTTCTATGAATTTTGTGGTGATGCACTGAGCTGCTCCAGGAAGTCTAGGGTCCTGCTCACAGGCAGCTCTTGGGAATGTCTAGTAAAATGGAAAGCAGAGGAAATGACATATAGGCTGTCCCCGAGGTGTTCAACCACCTGCTGGAAAACGTGATTCTTCAGGGCAGCTGCGCCATCAGACGTCCTGTCTGAATGTGCTGCTACTGTGTTCCACCTAAACATTGCTCAAGTCTGAGAGTAATAACTGATAACTACTAGCTGATAGCCGAGTAGGTGTGTTTGTGAAAAATATCAGTTACAAAAAAGTGGGAGGATTTTAAGTGAAGTGAAGCTATTATTAATAATAATATTGTTTAATAACTTAATTGTGTAGTTTGTGTGTCATGATCTTTTGTTCCCATTTGATATGAAGAAAATGAACATAGACCTGGAATCTGTGTAAAATACAGGATTGTGTTTTGAGAGTTCCGAGAGGCAAGCGAGTAGGAAGAGTATAGTTAGCTGCATAAATGAACATGACGTGAGCCAGAGACGCATGAGAGGCTCGTGGAGAGAGCGGGACAGCTGAAGGGGGGAAGGGACCAACAGAAATAGACACACTGAGAGATAAATAGTTACTCCCCTCAGCCCCTCATGCAGACACCCCACACTCCCGCGCTACCACCCCTGTGAGGTCTCCAGTCATGTCCCATCCAACATACAGGCTTTTTCCGTGTGCTATACCTTGCCTCACCTGCTCGCGTCTGTGTAACGGCATGTGGCATGTTGAGTGTGTGTCTGCTTGCAGCAGGATCTGTAATCTACAAGCTCTGCAAAGTCATGTGGTAACATAAGAACCAGAGCATATCATTTAACCGTGAGTGTGGGAGTCTTAAATGTGATTTATCTACCCAGATTATCTGTCCCTCAAACAGGTGATGTTATTCTACTGAGAGAAAAGTGGAAGTAACTGTTTCTATAATTCATATGGTAATGAATTACATGTTTGATCACACAGACACCATTTTTTTCTTTCAGTGCTGCAGTTGAGGATTCAGAACCGGAGACAGAGTGAGATCAATGCGGACTCTGGCAAGTTTTTAAATTTTGCTATTGAAATATAGGATGGTTTGCTGTGTTAGATTGTTTGCCTACCTACCAATCACAGTTACATGACGGCTCAGAAAACAGAATTATTCCGTCATTCCAGCTAAGACTGGCATTTTAAAATGCATTTATACGACTTAGTCTGAAGGAGACAGAGCAGGATTGTGAGTTAACCATGACAAAAACCTTAAAAGGCAACACAAAGGGAGGGCGAGAATGAGAACAGAACTCGACGTAATAAAGACTTGACCTTGATGAAAACAAGGCAAGATGATGACTTGACAAGACTTGACTGGACTAGACGATGACTGGATGATGACAATGACTAGACCAGATGTGACGAGACAAGACTTGGCTTAACTTGGCGAGACTATGACTTGACTTGACTTGACAGGGCAAGGCGAGGCAATGACTTGATGAGACTGTTTCCTGACTCGACATGGAGACTTGACTAAACTTGACAAGAAGACATGTCTTGGAACACCAGAAATAAACAACCTGACTAACAGATGAACGAAACAGAACTTGTGAAGCATGTCAGACTATGCCTGAATGTAGCCGTTTAGCTCGACTGTGATACGACTGTGCCTGCGCAAGCTTCCTTTGTGCCTTAGGAATAACTCCTAATAACATTCGATTCTGTTCAGTGGGGGTCACACACTATCAAAAGCATGACTCTGTATCATAAATATTTAAGAGTGATATTAAAGCCTAAAACCAGATTGGACTGTAGTCATAGTCTTATCAGAACTCCTCTTCAGAAATGTATGAATTTCAAAATTGAATCCAGAAACCTGTCGAAGGATGCTCTGCTCCACTGTGTTGACTATGATGACGGCTCCAGTGCTCAGATGGTGATGGCACCTAGTTTATCTGAATACTGAGTGCTGTATGGTGGTCTGAAATGTCTGTCAGCCGTGTTCTTCCTCTACTAACAGTTGAACTGGAAAGACTGAAGAGCTCACGGCGCCATCCCGTGTCACAGAGGTGTCATAACTCAATAGCTCAGTAATCTCTTGGATAATATCAGGAGAACATCCAGCAATCATTTGTCTGCGTGGAACCGTAACTGACCGACTGAACCACCTACTCTGGTCAAAATACATTAACCTATCTTGCTAGATTAACTCCCACCCACACAATCCTAGTTCCTTCATCTGCTGACTGACCAACCTGATGACGGCATTAGCGCAGGTGTGTCGGCACCAATAGGTCAAACCCTCAATAATCTACATTATAGTGTGGGCTGTCGACTGTTTGCCAAAAGGTTTATAAAGTCCGGGTTAAAAAGGTCAGCCGAGAATTGAAAGGTGACTGGTTCGATTTAACATGTTCCAGTTACGAGTCTTAAACCAAAAAAAGATGCAATTGAGGTTTACCTTTGTAACAAACTTTGCTCAAATAAAAAATGAATTGGCGGATATGCATATCTCACAGATGATGGAACGACAGGAGGTGAGATTAACAGGAGAATCTTATTAGCAGCATTTGGTTCTTTTTTCCCACCTCACTGTGGAGAAAAATAACTCTGTCAGAAGGCAGAGCTGTCTGATATTCAGTCACAGTTATGAACTCTGGGTTAGGAAGGAAGGATGGTGGCGGTCAAAATGGGTGTCCATGTGGATGTGGTGCACTGAGTCGATATTTACCTGGTTGCCATTCAGAGGCAAAAGTCTGTGAGTTGGAGGCCTCAGGGGCGAGGAGGAAGTGAAACTGTAGTAACCAGTCAAGGGATGATTTGATAGCAGGAGCAATTTTTGATTGACGTCATGTCCCCCTGGATGCTAAGTATTAATAAACTCTACCCTACTAAGTCAACTGTGTATAGCACATTTTAAAATGATGGCTTCGATGGGATTCAAAGATGGTACACTTGGAATGCAGGCATGCACTTGGCGAGAAAACGTCAAAAATAACAGTGCACTTTTAGAAATCATCAAAAAAGTACGAGGGGTGACTCACATCCAGAGACATTCTGCTCCAGCACAGGTCTTTTGCTGTCTAGCAGTGTCGCTCGTCGTCTCAGATGTTGTCTGAGGCCTGTGGGGGCCTGATACCTGTTGACTCCAAAGAGATTCCCGATGTTTGAGAAGCTGACAAGCGAAAAGGACTTTGTTGCTGCGCCTGTGCAGCTCCATTGTGTGCTATACCAAGCAAGCATTTTTCATATCTAGTTTTTGTTTGCCCCAGTAGGGTTAAAAACAGCAGCCTCCCAGAAACCAGAGAAGGACCAGGGTGAAGCTCTGGTGAGTATATTTCCCAAATGAATGTTGCACTTATCCAGCACCATCGCAGAGTCAGAAATAATGTGAAAGCATCAATGTAAATGCTCTGCTTCACCAACTACAGAATTATGTTTAGGTGTCTACATATACAATAAAAAAAAAACATTCTAACACTACATTTGCGCCTCCTATGAAATTTGATTAATCATCAGTACCTCATAAAAATATTTGTTGTCAGCATACAGTTTTTCAAGATAAAGATATTTTCAAGCAAAAATGCACCTCACTAGAAGTACAATTTTTTCAGGTTTCACAGAATCTTTAAATGCTCAGTCAGACATGGCTATAAGTTGTGTATCTTTCCATAATAAACATGACAAATAAATTGATGATTAAACATTTGATTCTGACATAAGAAAATATTGAGCATTTGTCTTATACTAGTGATCTCGAATGCAGTTTTGTCTTGACTCGGTCTGGAACTGGGTGGACTCTTTCTATTTCTATTTACGACCGTTCCAGACCGACAGAGAAAACTGACATAGTTGTTAAACCCAATTGGTAAAAGAAGGATTCTAGCTTTATATATCTGGGGGCCACAGTGGGTGCCGTTTTTTGTTCCTAAACAGGGCGATATCCAAACACCAATAAGGTGTACGAGGATATGTATGAAGACATGTGCTGCACTCACTCTACCTCCAAATATCTTGGTCTTGTCTTGGTCTCGATACTCCCCACCGCCGAGAAAATAGAAATGAGTGCGAGAGGAGGCTGAGCCCCTCAAAGTTGGTTATTTTCACTTTGTTGAGCTGTTTATGAGCAAAGCTCTTCAGTTTGCCCAACTTGAAATCCGTCTTTGAGCAGAACTATTTACCCCTTTCCAACCTTGCCGCTGTCATCTAGTGTCTGTGATCTCACTTCCCAATTAGCTGTAATGAGGTGTCATCTTCCCTTTCCTTCACAAAATAATATGTTGGTTTTATTTGAGAGAGTTCACCCTCCTCAGATATGTCTGTGCCACGATAGATGTTTGCCCTCGAATCTACGTCACAGTCTGCCTGGTTGTGACCTGCTGTTTTCTGATGCAGCACCGAGCGGATGATGCCACACAGAAGTTGCCCCCAAGTGGTCAGAACATTGACACTGCACCAGGTGAAGCTCACTCTCCTCTTCCATCTCACCACACACTATCGCCACCCACTCCCCTCCCCCACGTACACGCACGCACACACAGTGCATTTATCTCTTGGGTGTCATAGTGGAATGATGTGACGGAATGAAGTGTGTAAATCTGGCGACGGCTCTGCGTTTCATCAACGTCCGTCCGTGGAGACGTGTCCTTGCTGCACACCTTATGTCTTATGTCTAATGTCAGGCATTAGCATCACAGAGAGCTCTACTCTTGATATTTTCTCCGTGTTTAATGTTCCCTGTCTGCCCTTTTATTAACAGTGTGTGCATATTTTTATTATTCAAGGGACCAGGTTCCCTGTGGGCACTGGTGTTACTATTTTTGATGCCTGTGTTGTTTTGAATTTTGTCTGATTGCTGGTGGCATCACATCACAATTGCATCTCTTTTTTCCCTCCATCACACCCTCTTGCTTGTCCCCTTGTTCCCACTTATCCGCACCATTGCTCAATCTCTCTCTCACCTCCAGATAGCAGAGTATCCGGAGCCCAAAGGAAGAAGAAAACTCGACAGGCTCAGGACCTCGGTGAGAGGATACAACATCCGCCTGCAGATCAACAGCACAAACACACTCTGCCCTTGGAGAACTGTGAGTCCCCAAACATCTGCATGCACCAGCAGAGACCGGCGACCGTTTTTTCCAATCCACTCAGCTCGACTTTTGACCCCTACCTTCACATTTCATTTCCTCAGGCCCTGCCTCCTTTCAGCTGTCCTCTGATGTCTTCGAAGATGACATGTCCTCCAGCTCCTCCTCTTCACCCAATGAGCGGCACTGTGTGCACCAATCACCGGCCTTCTCCTTGCTACCAGGGCTCTCCGGCGACCAATTGCTGAGGGAATTCTCTGCTGCTGGTCAACCTTTCAGTCACAGTCCTGCTCAGGTGAAGAATCAATAGTTAGAATAAAACCAGCCTACAAATCAGCTTTATTAATCGCATAAAATAAAACCCTGCAAATGTTAAGACAATCTAATCCCCTGCAGTCTGGCTTGCCTCTGCTCCCGGCAACCGAGGGCATCAGACAACCAATGTGCGTAGCAACTGGTGAATCAAATGCCATGGTTACCTCTGGGAGACCCAATGGGATCTTCCTGACTTCTCCAGCCACGCCACTGCTGCCAAAGGTAAAGTGAGAATCTCTCAGCATTGCATCATCGCACATGAGAGAAGTGAGTGATGGAACTAGAAAAGCACTCAGAGAGTGCCGACCTCCACCAAGCAGTTCAGTTCCATTTAAAATGATATCGATGACATTTAACAGACATATTCGAAATCCTCTAGTTGCACAGCAGGTGGCAGTAGCATTCTGGGACTCACATACAGCAAACAGGGCTGAAAAGTCGGGAAACAAACCCTTGAAGAGGTATCAGACTGATCCCCCTCCTTGGCAGTGGTGATAAGAGGGACAACATCTGTAAATATTGAACAGATTAAACCGGTTAACACTGTATTGGATTTTCATTTTGTGAGTCAAGTTTCCAGGGAGCTGAAACCGGTTGCCGTTTCATGATGGTTTCAATAGTTATCGAGCAAATAATGTCCCTCCCCAGACTGGGAGGGTCATGGTATGCCTGGAGAGACCATCCAGAGCTAGTTCAACGCATCTGATGATCAAGGGTTACTTTGTGCTTGGTGATTGGACTGAATGATAACTTTGACATCTTAACATGTTGTGATTGATATGCACATTCGAGCGTTACACTTCAGCTGTATTTGTGAGTGTATTTGTGATGACGTTTATGAATGAATTTGTTTCAAATTTTAAAGTCATTTTGCCTGCTGGAGTCGAAGTAGCAGCAGGGTGGTCCAATATTTGTTAAGGTACACATTGTACTCCGCAGCAAGCTGCTCAGCATCCATTACTGTCAATGTGTACCTCTGGGGGGAGTTTTGCATTTGCACCACAGGTTAACACATTCATAAAAGCAGCATGACTGCATGTCGCTACAACCACATGCTGTCAACCGAAGGCATTTGTTCATTTCATGTAAGAGTTTAACCTTAACAAAGGTGAATCGCTGGCAAATGACAGCAGATGGAGAGACATTCTCTGTTTTTGAAAACTTCATTTTCCGATTTTAAGATCCACCAGTGCATATGGTCTTTTTTTTGTGTCTTTGCAGACAGCACGGCCTTCTACTCCCACCTGTTCTCCATCGTTGTCAACCCCCCTCACGTTTAACCAACTCCCCCATCCACGGAAAACCAGGGAAACCAAACCCAAGATGAAGAAACTTAAGTATCACCAGTACATTCCTCCAGACCAACGTGGAGTGTCAGGAAATGGAGGTACGCTTTCATGGCTACTGCATGTTGTTGATTCCATGGTTTAATATACATTGTAAGAAGAATAAAAAATAAAAACGTTACTGCTGTAACCATAGTTTCTTGCTGAGCTGATGCACGTTTGGGATTTCATCTTTGAATGGTGTTGAAGTGCAACTAACCAATTTGAGCGTCTTTTAAAACCTTCTTTAATTTGAAATATTTAGATTCGAAAATGTGCACCCTGAAAATGACAGTGAAAAAACAGTGGGCTGTGTTCTCGTAGCCTCTCGTTCAACTTTTTTAAAGCAATAACTTCAACATGGAGCGTCAACATGAGGGACTTACTGCATCATTGAGAGGAGGACTGTAACATTTGAAACGTATGCGTGAGTCAGTTGGATTTGGAACCTTAGTTGCTCTTCAAAGAGGGAAACATTTGTTTCTTGTGCCACCGACTGTTAGAACTGTCAGGAAACCTGAAGGGTCTTGCTGACGAATTCTGCAGATACAAGTTGGTGATCATCTACGATCATCACCTATTGATATCAAAAAGTGTTTTTCATCATTTTTCACGAGGTTTTTTCCAGATAATCAATCCTTCAGTTGTATCCACTTTGCCGCTCTCTGTGTAGTCTCCTCTGAGTTCAATACAGGGTTGTGAATGACTCATAGGGTCTTGATTTATTCAGCAGTGCTGGATAAATGAGCTTCATGCACAGTTGTTTTCACACTTGTATCCAAATCAAAATCCCTATATAGTTTCTAAACTATACAAGCTAATGTCACAACATTTCAGAGTGCTGCATATGTCTGCTGCTGTGAAGTGTGTGTGAGAGAGGTGAGGGTGGATACATCAGTTTGTAATGGGGCACTACTGCATAAGTCGTGACTGTTCAAAATGAACAGAAAAGATGAGAAAAAAAAATCTGGGAAAGCTGCACCCAAGAGATTCGTGCAACTTCAGTGGATGGTTTGTGTTGTCAGCACGCCAGTCCATAGCCACATCATCCTCTGTGCTAAGACACAGTAACTAAATCCTCTATTTTATATTTCAGTGGGAGGAGCCAAACAGAAGGGCCCTACCACAGTCCAGCCTTTAGACAACCTCCTCAAGCAGCAACAGGTTTTTCTGCAACTGCAAATCCTCCAAAGCCAGCAACAGCAGCATCAACAACAATGCACGCTTGTCTCCAGGTACCAGCCAGTGTGCTGTAAATTCTTATGTACTGTCCATACGGAGACGCTACTGTCATAAAAGTTTTGTGTCAGATGGTCACTGGAAACACAACCTTTTGAAACTGGTTCCCAGAGTTTTATCTTTGTATGCAACTATGTGAAAACTTGATGCCTTAAATTGTGGCTCAACAGCGGCCGTGACGTTTTGCTTCACAAGTATGTCTCATTCTCCATGCTATATACTGTCAGAAACCAAGAACTACTTGGACGCAAGTGCATGCAGTGACTAGCGATTTAGACACTTAGCGTGGACAATTTATTATAAAAATACACTATACAAACAGGAGGAACAGGTCAGGACTATGCAACACATTTCCAGTGGCTGGACACCTATACACAACATAGCTGGATTTTTTCCCCGAAACAGATTGGCTAGCTAAAGATGCTTTCTCGTGTGGACAATGCCATAGTCATCCTTGCAGAATGAGAGGTAACCATCTTTTTTTGCTCTAGTGGTGACTGCAATGACCTTGGGAAGTCCTCTGGAGCAATGTCATTAAACCCTCACCCTGATGGAGCCACAACAAATCACACACCTGCGGATACCAACCCCATGTCCAAACCAGAACTCTTGCCTGCTAACCTTGATGACTTGACAGTCAGTAAACAATTGAATCCAGCCAACCAACCACACAGACTCATGAAAATCATCATAATGTCTACCTTTCCAGGTATCAGAGTTGAGGCAGCAGCTTCGAAAACGGGGCCTCCCTGTCTCGGGAACCAAGCCTACTCTACTGGAACGTCTTCAGCCCTTTCAGATCCCCCAGGCCTGCCTTGCCCCTGCTCCACTCTGCCAGCTAGGAAACAGTATAAATCCTCTTAATCCCTGCCATCCAATAGCTGCCAACCGGAGCCCAAGCTCTGGCTCTGGACCGGACTCACCAAGCAGCAGTCCAAACCAACAGATATACATTCAGGATCAAAGTGTCCCTCTTGGGATTCCAGGTGAAACCCGTAATGGTATTCCGATAGGTTTCTCCAATGTGGTTCCAGTCAGCCTGGCAGGTGAGCAGTGTGGTCTTACCAACACTGTGTACATTGCACCAGCCAGTACTGCCTCTGGAACGCCAAGTCCCACTCTACCAATGTCTTCATCGTCACCCTTTCATGCTGGGAACCTTTGGCGGACAGATAATGACCAGCAGCATCAGCAACAGCAGCATGAGCTAAGTGTGGAGCTGGAGATGAGGGAGAGAATACGGACCCGGCCCAGAGACCGAGCCGCCAACAACAATGAGGTAAGAGACATATTCATTGCATAGTGGGAGGTATGAACGCGAAAGGTTGTTCAAAATCAATGTTTTTTATGTTATGCCAGTCTTGTGGTGGATCCCTACATCCATTCCTGCAACAGGATCCTGGATGTTCCAATGGGAAAACAGAAACCGATCCCTCAAGAGAAGTGTTGTTTACACAGGTAAGCAGAACTTCACGTTTTTTCAAATCTCCTACCTTGGCCTGTGCTCATTGCCCTTCTCTGTTTTTGAATCAGGTGTTTTGTAGCCAACCTTGTCACGTGATTGACCAGAACTTTGAGTTGCCAGTACAGATTACAGCCAGCCCTGATCAAACTGCACCCACTGTCCGAAGTTTGGAAGAAGAGCTGCAGGAGGCCATCCAGAAAGCGCAGGTGAACACCTGACATGAACGGTTATGACTGCTTCTTAAGGGAAAATTTCAGCATTTTCTTATGTTAACAGATGGACCCTATGCAGTCAATTGATGACATATTGGATTCAACTGAACTGTACTCAACTGGTAAGTTTAAGGGCGGTTTCACACTGCAGGTTCTGTCTCGGGTGGCCTGAGTCCGATTCAGCCCCTTTTCTCCTAAGTTGGCAGCACTCTGCACAAAATAGCTGGTTTGTGACCCACGACAAAGCACGTCTCAAGGAAGTTGTCATCAGTCGGACGACAACCTTTAGCTTGACTATTGTATTTATTTGTCAATTCTTAACACTACGAGTCCTCGTCGTCTGAGATATGAACTGATGACGGACCTCTGTCATGGCTGTAACAGAATGTGGCATTTCACAAACATGAAAGAGTGTTGTCATGTTTATTTTACAAGGAAATTGTGGCTGCGTAATACAGAGCATTTTGATTGATTCCAGCTGCTCTCACAACATGTCGAACAAAGTGAGAGAGATTACTGATGATGGAGAACATTTTAGTCACTGAAGTACAGATCCAGATGTCCAGAAATGCAGAAACGATCAATGAACAGTCTGGTGATCTTCAGTAACTTGCAGACAGCTGTGCTGAAGCGAGATCACAGCAGTGAAAACAGTTACTGTAGAGCACTGCATTATTCTTTTAAGCAAATCTCTCTGTGAGATGTTTATCAGCCTACTAAAGGCGAAAACACGTTATAAAACACACGGTCACATTGTGAATCCTGGACTGCTGCACTGCGCTCCCGTTCCCAAGCACCAGTTTCCTGCAGCGGTGGCTGCACACCTTAGTGTTCAGGGCGTATGAGAAGTTGTTTTTGAACAATGTTGTCCTCCCAGACAGCAATCAGACCCTTCCTTTACTGCGCAGCATTTATCAGGTTTGTGTGGAGTCGTGCTGTACTAGTACGCTGAGTCGCCTGAGGTTAGCTCACCCCTCGTGGATAGTTAGAGACAAGGTGCAGCTCTCCAGCAGAGATCAAGTCCGCGGCCAAAACCCGGCTTGCTTGTGCTCACGTCTCGGACTTCTCAACATGCTTTGTCTCGAAACAGAGTGCGCAGTGTGAAACCACCCTAAAGAGCTATGTGATTAAAAAAAAAAAAAAAAAAAAAAAAAAAAAAAAATATATATATATATATATATATATATATATATATATATATGTTACAGTGTTTTGTGTTGTACATTTATCTGACGTTGAAGTCAATATTTTTTGCTGACAGTACTAATTGTTCTTCCAGATTGTACCAATATGTCGGATCCAAAGTCACCCAACCACCAACCCGTTGTTCCAGCCTCTTCTCCACTGCCCGATCGATCCCAAACATCTCCTGAGGTCACTAAAGATGACATCCCCATGCCCTCACCCCTTTGCTCATCCCTCTTGCTGGAGCTCCCGCCTTCTCCCGCTGTGATTGCCCCAAGCCAAACGATGCCTGCCCCCCCGCCTCCACGAATTTGTTCCTCTCCTCTGTCCTCTGCTGCCAGAAAGTCACGGAAGCGCCGTGCTCCGTCGACATTTGACGCTGCAGACTGGCTTGAAACGCTGACATCTGGCTTTCGACCACTTACCCCACCGACGGCACCGTTTGTCGAGACTGACTTCAGTTTGGATTCAGATCTGAATGTCAACCGAGTGTTGGATCTAATGATAGAGCAGTGGTGAGGACGATGAATGCAAACTGGTTTGTATGTGGCTTTAGTGAATCGAAGGAAAGCACTGTTTTTAGAAGAATGTGAATGTTTGCACACCTACGAGGGCACAAAATCCATTCATCCATCCATTTGAGTCTGGTTCCACGCAATGTCGAGAACCTGACTCACTGGGAAAATTGGCTCAATCCAAGCTTTAATGTAGCTGCACATACACACTACAGAGCTTCTTAAAAGCACTCTGCCGTGCTGGCAAACCCATCAGCGGATTTACACACTTGATCGCAGAAACAACGAAAAAGCTGGTGACATATTAATCTAGAGACAGTTTGTGGCTTCACTGGGAGAATTCTGTTTCTGACTTATCTCCAAAACCTGTTGTCGTACTGGGTTGAAAGTAGCCCCTGGTGTTGACTCACTCATTGAGTCTCAGCCATTCGTAAAGCCCATTTAGAGTGTGTAAAGCCAGGCAGAGCACACAGCTTGTGTGTGGCTCCAGACCTTAACCCCGGTGCCAGACACACAGTCGGCATGCCGAGAGAAAAAGCTGGCTGCGGCTACAAACAAGCTGTGTGTGTGTGTGGTCATTTTCAACCTAGTGTGTGTGTGTTTAACATGTCAGTGTGTAACTGTGCACACTTTCAGGTTTTTTGTTGAACTGGTCAACATGAACAATCCCATGTCTACTGACTTGTACTTTACGGTGTGATCAGTGTCAGCCTGTGTGTGGCCGATGTGAGAAGAAGTGTATCTACGATCCAACCTTCCAGCCCACTTTCGGTGCAGTTATACTGTGTAATCACAAGAACAGCCACATTATATTGCACCACCAGTAGCGCAATCAGGGAACTGCCACCAAAAATAGTCTCCATACATACACAACAATCAGACAAGTTTCCTCATCAGCCTGTTGAAGTGGTTGGTCATTTTGTTCTCTGATTAACCCCCAACTGAGTCTGGCTCACTATTTGGAACCTGAAGTGAGACCAATGAAGCCGGAAATAGCACTTGCTGTGAACACTAACAGTCCGCGAGTGATGTGTCTGACCATTGGAGAATCTTATTTCAGGGTTGCTCTTCCTACTAGGCAGGAGAAAAACTGGAGGTCAGGTTTGGATGGAGAAAATCTAGACTTACGTCATGTACCTGTGAAGCGGTGCCCCTGAAGCCCAATGTCTGACGCCCGCTCTGTTTGCTGATTTTATGTGACCAAGATGGATTGTTTTGATTGGTGATCTTACTTTTATATGGAAATTGTTTTGTTAATTTATTTGCTTGTGTAATGAAATCCAAAGCGTGATGACCCCCTTACTCAACTCCATCATCCATAATGAAATAGCCATTACTACATGCTGTAGTAGAGACAAGAACACATCGACAGTCAGTTTGGCGAGTAGTGACTGGCCTGCTCTGGAGGGAGAGGAACTCTCCTTATCAGATGAATCCCCGAAAATCGTGCGATTTTGCTCATTTTCATGTCAGTAGGGTGTGTGCAGGAGGACTTGTGTAAAGGGCACAGCTTGTGACAGATGTGGGGTCACACTCTGTCCATGTTTTTCTATGTAAATCTTGTCGTGTCACCAGCTGCCAGCCTCTTTCTCCGATGACGTGCTGCTGTCCTGCCAAGCAAGACAGTGGGCAAATTATTGGAGCGAGAATTTGTCTTTGTCAACACAATAGCTTTGTGATGAGGCCGCTATTGTTCGGCTTTTACAATGTAGACAATAAGAAATGCAGCAACATGTGGACGGGCGGCCATGACAATCATGGCAGTCAATACATTTTGCATGCTGCAGACAAAAAAAAAAAGCCTCGGCAGGAGAGTATGATGCGACCTCCTGTGACTTCCATTGCTTTACATTATCCTTTTGTTATTTCAATTTCCTAACATGCTGCGTTCTTTCCTGTTCCTAAGACACCCCAGACGAACAAACATGCACCTCTGAGTCAATGGATGAGGTCATCTGGTTGCCACAGGAGCATGTGCTGCAGTCATGTGCCTTTACTTTGTGAACCGTGCAAAATGTTTATTTATTCTGTAACTTATTCAAAATCACGACATAAAAATTAAAGTCTTAATAGATTTTCTATTTCTCTTGCATTTCTGTTGAACAAGATACTCAGCTCGGCTGTTCTAAAAATGTTTTTATTTGCTTTGAAGACATTTCACAGGGCACTATGATTCAGCACTTTTGACGCCTAGTGAAATTCGTGCCTTCCATATGTGAGGGGATTGTGACACTGACATTCATGGTAGCACTTATTCCACATTAATCCAGGTACCAGTGGGTGAAATTAATGACACAAAATACCTTTTATTTTACCACAGGTTTGCTGGGCTGAGACCATGTCAGCTTCCTCCACATTCACCCGACAGTGACAGAGGTTACACAACGGCCCAGAAATGCATGCAAACATCGTAGTCCGACTTAGTCCGACTACTGGAGAGAAATACAAACCTCTTAGCTGGACAACATGACCTGGATCATGTGGTTAACAGCTGGACTACGCTAGCATGTAGCCGAGTAGCTCACCTTTGACCAAACTGGGTGGTGTGCAGCTGCGCGAGTTTTAGCTCGCAAACTCATAGAGCACATCACAGACTGTTGCATACAGAGACAATACAATCTCCTGAATATTTAATGCTATTCAGAAACATGCAAGTTTATTCTCAAAGCCTGCAGAAGGAAGCGTGTTTGACGATGTTGACAACTGATGGTGTTGAACCATTGCTCTGACACCGGCGTCACCCCTCGTCTGAGATGAACTACTGATAGTTGCATGTAAACCGGGAGAAGATGACACAATCGGACTTGCTGTCAAATAACCACTGTTCACTAAAGTGGTGAAAATAAGTCCCTGGAAGAAGCCACTGATGATGAGGCCAGGAAATCTGCAACAATGGAGATTCAAACAGCAAAAACAAAGAGATAATACGACAGATAAGAGAGCCATGGTAAGGGAGGTTTTAAAAAGAAGGGAAAATACTAAAACTGTAACTAAAAACTGCCAATGTAAAGGAGGAACAAAATGCAGGGCAACATCTCAGTGGTGCTTTTCCTACCATGCAAGAAGTGGAACTGGAGAACCACAAAGAAATATCAAGTGAAAAAAGTAGAGTTGAAACTGAGAAGAGATAGATAGGGAGAGTGGCTACGGCAAGAGCAAAGATTGTGATGCTATTCTGTGCCAGATGACATGGAAGTTGATGATCCCAGGCTCACAGAGAAGCTAGTCAAGGACAAGTCAAGGATCATACAGTTATCAATTGATCACGGCACGTGTGAGAGAGCAAGTCTGAGTGGTTGTAGATCTATATGTGTCCTGTGATGAGTAGCGACCTGCTCAATCGTACGGAAGTAAGATGGGCTCCACCACAAGCCTTTCTAGGGCATAAGCAAACCTAAATGAAGAATGAAATCATCATCCATTTATATTGGTCTGTGCCTATTTTAGTTTATTTTTGGCATTGGATTTCAATTCTAAAACAAATTACGGTCTGTCACGTGTAGAATTTCTCAGGTGAAGAAGACAGCAAGGACTTTGCACCATATTACAAATGGAGGGAGCTGTGCCTCAAAACCAGACGCCCTTTAATATCATGGTATTACAGTACTAATGTCTGGTATCCCCTGAAACTAAACTGCAGTACTCTTTGTCAGCTTTGTTAGACACTTTTATTATGTTTTAAACATTTATCCATGCTTAGGTGTTATCATTAACTGTTATGATAACTGTATTATAACATAAAACCAATGTCACATACTGCTTGAGTAAGAAAATAAAAGTGCCTTTTTAAAAAACAAAAACAGAGTTCAGTTAAACACAAGGACGTAAATTTTGAGGTGCCTTTACTGGCCATGCTCTAAATCTTTTGGTGAAGCTGTGGTAGAAGGAAAAAAAAAACAGCTCTGCATGTGTGGTCGACTGGTGACGCTTTGCAAGGTGTTGCTGAAGTGCTTGATCTTAGTTTTGCAATGCCTACACACTTTACATCCAGCTCTGTGTTTTTGGGCAATTGGTATAAGCCAAAATGACGCCACGCTCAAGACTTTTGCAAACCAAACGCCGCCATCTCTGTTTGGGTATTTTTCCTGTGTGTGTCCCTAAACATGTGGTGATGTCAAGACATTGTGTTTAGTTGCTTAGTAATTGTTTAGTTTTTTTTATTTTAAATTTTAAAGAAAATCGGTTTTGGGCCCTTTTAAAACAATTATGAATCTTTTATGAATTGATCATTCGGCACACCCCTACTCAGACCCTAACTAAGGAAATCACAGGTGAACAAATGAAAACAACTTTCATTTCTACTTTTAATCCAAACTTTAATCAAATGTATTATTTGTGCATAGATAGACAATCAGTTTTGTGTTTTTAAGTTAAATGTATAGTGACCATGGCAAAATGATTCATTGTCTGGTCGAAGATTCATTTTCAGAGACAGGGATGCAAGAGTGAGTTCTATTACTTAATATAGTGCCCATCTGTTGTTGTTACCTGTGCTGGAGACTCAACTGCATTAACACACAGACACACAGGATGAGAGGAAACCTGGTCTTCGACTGATCCACCCAGGGGTAAAAGTGTGTTTCCATACTGGTAATTCTCAGACCATAATGAGGAGGCCTCTGTAATGGTTCGCTCCTCTTTCCCCACATGGGAATAAAGGTGTTTCATATGTAAAGCAGCGGCCTCTCATTCCAACACTGGATGGTTTGTGTGGATTTCATCTGCACAATTGTTCCTCATTCTTTTCTCCTGTCCCCGCGGTCAGGGTTCGGTGTAAGACAGGGAGGTCTTTGATCACTCACAGTGAGTGGTTCGATTTCTGGGTGAATTATTCTTTGCAATCATGAAGTTTGAGAGCAACAGCAAAAGGAAGTTAATTTCTCAGCTGCCACCTCAGCCCGAGAGCTGGTGATGGCAGTAGTGGAGCGTTTAAGGCCGCGGGTGTAGATGCTATGAAAGAAAATCTGTCAAATCCTCTTTGCTATGTAAACTATGGGGTAATCACATATTGGAAGGACGTTTTTTCGGTACGTTCTTGGACTTGTTGGAGGAAACTATAGTGTCTTCTGTCATTAGGTCCCCATTATCAGAATCAGAATCAGAATCAGAATCAAATTTATTGCCATGGTCAGTGGGGAGCCCACTAACTAGGAAAGTGTTTTGGAATAACGTGCAGTCAAAAATAAAATAAAATAAAATAAAATAAAATAAAATAAAATAACAACAAGGCTGTTCACGAATTCAACAGTCTGACGGCCGAGGGGAAGAAGCTGTTCCTCTGACGGGAGGTTCTGGTCTGGATGGACCGTAGCCTCCTGCCAGAGGGAAGAGGAACAAACAGTCCATGTCCAGGGTGAGAAGGGTCGGCTCTGATCCGACCTGCACGTCTCTGGGTCCTGGAGACATACAGGTCCTGAAGAGGTGGCAGACTGCAACCGATCACCTTCTCAGCAGAACGTACGATGCGCTGCAGTCTGCTCTTGTCCCTGGAGGTGGCACTGTTGTACCAGACAGTGATAGAGGAGGTGAGGATGGACTGGATAATGGACATGCAGAACTCCACCAGCAACTTCGTCGGCAGTCGTAGTTTTCGTAGCTGCCTCAGGAAGAACATTCTCTGCTGGGCCTTCCTGATGAGGGACCTGATGGTTGGCACCCATTTGAGGTCCTCAGTGATGGTGGTTCCTGGGAAGCAGAAGGAGTCCACAATAGGAATGGGAAAACCAGCCAACATGAGAGGGGACAGAGAAACTGTTACTCTCCTGAAGTCTATAACCATCTCCACTGTCTTCTGGGGGTTGAGCTCCAGGTTGTTGTGGCTGCACCAGGACACCAGCCGCTCCACCTCCCTCCTGTAAGCCGACTCATCTCCATCTGAGATGAGCCCGATGATGGCGGTGCATGTGGTTTTTAACGCGTAGACATAGATATTCTGTTTCAATATCAATAAAAACTGATACACCCTGTCCATGGTTATGTAATGTTATTTTTGAAAACATGGAGATGATCTGTAGCTAAACTTTCCTCCTTCTTGGTTCACTGTGGTCCCAAAAGGGTCACTGCTAGGTTTCTAGAAGGGCATGCTCTGTTTGTCATGGATTTAGTATAGATATTGGCTTTTGAATGTGACTCAATTTGACAGCTCTACCCAGCGTTTTAGCATCCTCCTTCCATTTGGGGCGCTGTTGGGCCAATTTACTATTTAAGACAATGAAAAGCTGATATCTGGATTTCCACATTTTCATTTTCACTGATGGGACAACAGCAGTTTTCATGCTGTGGAATTGGGAGTTTCACTTTTAAAAGCATGGCAAACCAACTTGGCATGCAACTTCATTGCAGTGCGATGAAAACGTTTTAGCAGAGTCAATGCTTCTTTTGAGTGAAGCCCCGATCAATGAAAACATTGGTGCCTAATGTCTGAATTAACAGGGTTTCTCCATGTTTGAGTGGAGCCCACACATCAGCCTGAGTAATGCTCAAGGTGAACCATCCAAATGTGCTCCGGGATTCCATAAATGGACGAAGCAGCTCTTTGCAAAAGCAACTGTGTATTGGATAGCTGTTTTCATAGTACATATATCACCCATTCATACAGGCCGGTAGGGATGTCTCAGTAGTTGACCTTCTGGTTTCTCTCACGTCTGACAGAGATAATTTGACTGTGTCCCAGGTAAGACTGGGCACACAGCTTGAGACCTGCTGATAAGAAATGTGTGTGCCGCTGCACTGATGGCAAAGAAAAAACACAAACATTGTCATGATTACTGTTTCTTAATGACTCACATTTATTTTCGGATTGTTCCACTGCAGCGACACATTGTCCAATTCCATCGATAACAACAAATTATAATGAGGAACTGCACCTAAAGAGGCCGTGGCTGAGAATGGTTGAATTATTAATCAGAGTTTCCAGTTCCACTGTGTCTCAGTCATTTACACCTCCTTGTGAATCGTGTTATCACTGTGTGCAGTAGTGCTCACTCTCCAGTCGTGGCTGTGGGAGGTTCTCATCCCGGTGGATGTCTGGCTGCTGTTTTCTCAGCTCAAATATTTCTAAATCTGGACGTTGACAGGATTTGCACATGACAGGAAGCAGTTTTATGTCACAGGAGAAGAGTCTCTCCAGTTTCTCTGAAGCTCAAAGCGCTGAAGGCTTTGAGGCGCAAAAACACAGATTGAATTAAATTGCAGCTGCTCATCTTTGTTTACACTTCTGAGAGCTGTTGAACTTGAATTTTAATAAAATGCTCACGCTAGTATTGCAACCTTATAGCACCTGTATTCTCTACTAAAATTGCTACTGTAATATATATATATATATAATCTCACCTAAAAATATCAGAGAAAACTCTTCAATTGATGCTATTTTCTGTTAATTGTATTATATTATGGCATCAAATAAAAAGACTGATACATACAACAAAAAAGTTCTTTAAAGTTGTTGATTTATTATTATTATTATTTACAAACTTGAATAGGTACAGATCCAAACATGTCATTTTGAGCGCCCCTTGAGAATATCCCCTCAAAGCAGAGGTCTGATAGTAAGAACACATTTCTGAGCAACAATAACACTGAACACTGAACTGAACCTGTTGCCTATTGTGCCAAATAATTAAAGAAATGAAATAGATCCATCAACCACAGTACAATAAATAAGCACATCAAAAGTCAAATTGTCAATCATCACAAAATAAAGCCCTGAAATAATAGCAACAAATCACTTCTCGTATCCTACAGAGGCCATAGTTACTGGTAATTTTCAGTGCTGGTCTGATTTATGCCTGAGTGACTCCCGTTTCATCTAGATTCAGTCATCACTCTCTGGTGTCGTGATCAGTTACTATTTGTTATCTTTCAGTTGCCTTGGAAGTCTGTAGAGGGCACTACAGAGGAGTTCAGCCACACGTCAAGATCCTCTCACTGGTGCGTGATAATGTGGTTCAGCCCAGCATTAGCATCAATTTTAACCCCTTGCGTTGTGTCTGCAGTCATAAACACTAACCATCACACAACAACAGTTTTAGCCCTGGTCTGATTCTGCAGTAAAGGGCTGCTTAAATGCTACAAACTTTACCCCTGATGATGTGCTGATGTACTGTAACTGAAAACTCTTTCTCATACCTTTAAGCATTTAAGTCATATGCATTTAACTACATATAACGTTTTTGGGGTTACTAGAACAAAGTGCTTTCAGATCAAGTGCAGCTGCTGAAAGATGTAATGTAAACATAAGATCAAGTCATTTTTCTTCTCTGCAGCAGATCCCGTTAGAGGGCTTGGCACATACTCATAGAACTCAAGTAACATTCACGTAACTATCTCTCCTCAGCCATTAGATTAGATATGCTTTATTAGTCCCACAGTGGGAAACTTGTGCTGCTTCATTCCATCATCCAAAAAATGATTGTTATTATTCTTGTATTATGCGATGTAGGATCAAGTACAGTCATGATGAAGTGCAGATAATCCGGATAGATCACAGCGAAATGTTGACAGGCTTCTATGTTTTCACTTGGTGGTCTGTCTTCATGCAATTTAAGGAGTAACATCTGTCACAGAGGAATCAGAGGTCTGCTGGTCTCTGGCTTGAGGGGGGGCTAGAAAGGATCTCTGTTTTAGACCCGCTGTTGTGATGAGAATTTCTGAGCTCTGTGCTTCAGCCAAAACGCAAATAAGTGCAGTCATTCTTCAAATCATTCTTCAGTCTTTCGCAGATGTCTCCAAATATATATGCTCACAAGTAACGGAGCAGGCATGGTATCAGAAGGACGATGGCATTTGTTTCAAAAAACGTGCATGACGTTATGAAGAGTTTTCAGCTGTGGAAGCTGTAAATTATTAAAACGCTTGCAGCAGTGTATGCAGGTTGCTGGAAGATAAAAAAGAAAGGCATCTTCTGTCTGTTTCTGTCCAGAAATGAATGTCGTGAAAGTTGTTGCCACAAAGAAATATGACGGGCTGTTTGTTTGTGGAGCGCTCAGAGCCACGTAGGAGATGTAAGGTTCCCAAATTTATGTTGATGGGCGGTATTAAATCTGCATCTCTGATTTACGATCTCACCCCAGTGAGTTTTGATTTGAAGCTGTGGTCCTTGAGCCTGCAAATGTTTGGAAAGCTTGCCCCACTCATTGTCCACAACCCCATGTGGCACATGAATGCATGCAACAGTAGATGAACTCTGGTCAGTGTCTTGAGGGAGAAAACTAGTGTAGAATCTAGATTAGAGTGCAAAGGATGCTGGAAACAAAAGTTCTTTGCACCACCATCGCTTTCTTCCAGATGGAACAGCAGCCCAGAGGCTTAATAGAAAGTATGCCTACCTTGAAATTTTTACAAGCCAGCTGCAGGCTTAGGAGGGAATAAATATAGACTACAGTTTCCATTATTGTGGTTTAGTATAATATAAAAAATGAAACCCAGAAGCTTTCACGGATTGTATGAATATTTTATTGCTCTATACAAGGATTTAATAGAAAAAAAAGAGCATCTTTAACACAATTTGTAGCCGTTATTCTAATGACTTCTAAAACGGATTTTAGAAGCCAACAGTGTAGTATGTAAATGAATGTATCAGTGAACTGGTTTTAATGAATACGTCAGGGATTCTTTGAAGCTTTTTTATTTTTTCATTTTGTCAACATCGGCAGCGAGGTAGAAGAGTAAAATACAGCCAACAAAAGGACAGTCGATTTGGTTACAACTGGTACATGAAACAACTTTCGGTGTGCAATGTTGCCATTCAGTTCAATTAACTATTAATGATACTAAGGGAATATCTGCATGAGAGATGCAGAGATGCATGAGATTAATTCAGCAAATACCGGCACACTCGTCTTTTCCAGTGCCCAGAGTTCAGCTCATTAAGAGTTGGCCTTCTGGGCTCCACACTCTTACAGCTTTTCATGGGCAGCATTACCAGACCCAGAGGAAGGTTTGTAGTTGAAGGGCTGAAGGTTTCATCGATGCTGTGCCAGCAAAGGTTCTGTCATTGACGGGTTGCAACACATCCTCGCTCCCATGGCGTAATATATTGATGTTGGGAAAGTGGACTTGTGCTTAAGGCCGATATTTTCACCGCTCTTTGTCATGTGAAAGAAAGAGGTTGGGGTGAGAGTTAAACATGGGATGGCACTCCTTTCACTTGTCATGCAATAATATGCCACATGGCATATCAAACCAGTGTATTTCTCAACCACATACAGTAAAGGGCTATATATGGCAACTGACATCCATCATCAGTGAAGACAGCTTCTCAGAAATGAGAAAAAGGTGGGCTTTATGTTGACATTACTTGAAATCTAACTTTTGACAACCCGAAAATGAGTGTAATATACTTTAGATTTAGAGAATATCTTGTTACATGACGTTTAAAATTTAGCTTTTCAGAGCCTCCAAATAAGTGATACACACTAAAAGCAAGTGTAAACAGAAATCACGTCCAGAAGAATGGACTTTTTTTTTTTTAACATTATTTAGCAGCAGTGAGTCAGGGTTGCTCTTACATTCAACTTAACAGGACAGAATACTGAACAGATTTTCATTTCCAGTGACATAATAAATAAATAAATAATTCCGCCCTGTCAGTGATTTGTCAAGGCACTTGTATCGTGAAATACTGGAGCGTAATTGAAAGAAATTACAGTAATTTATGTAATTAGCTTGCAAAAAAAACAAAAAAACTAAATAAGAACCACGTACTCTACATTCCCAAACATGTTAAATCCATGCATGATGGGTTGTGATATGGCTGTATCTGAATAAACTTTAAATAAGAGCCATAATAAACACTTGACTTAAACAACTTGAGTCTGTAACTAAATCTTAAATCAAGATTTATTTTGATGAGACAGGGGAAGAGATGCAAAATATATGTTAGCCGTTATTGACCTTATTCTAAGATTTGCTATCTATTATAGACAGACAAATTTAAGTGGTTAGTTGAAAGTCCAACCCTAGAAATAAGAATTTCATGCTTAAAAGATGATACATTATCAAACACTTCTGAAAAAAGTTTTATTTCATCTTATTAAAAAAGTCATAATTTGCTGTGCAATTCACAATGGCTGCCACCTACTGACGTCGTGATACAGCCAAATCAAATGAGTGAGTTCACTCCATTGTAAGTTGCCTTCCTTCGTCTGAGGTTTGATTCCTGGACTGGGAGCTGGGCGAAGCTTGCCTGGTGAATGTATCGCCTGTGAATGTGAATGCAGAAGTGACTCCGACTCTCTGTTATCGCATTATGTCGACATGAAGAACATGTTGTCAGGTCTGAGATTCGTATCATGTCAGCATTCCATCACCTTGATCGTGTTAACATACAATCCAAGACATGGCAAGCCGCCCTGTGTGCACAGTATCAAAACATCTGCCCAGCTGTGCTTTATCCAGCAGCAACATTCACTGAAAATCAGATAAGAGCACCAGCAGTCATGCATTCGTGGTGAGTCATTTTGCTGCAGCAAAAGGTCTCCACCGAGTTCCAGTCTGGGGTGTGTTTAACTTCCGCGTAGCTCCCCGCTGTACATCTCAGCGACAACTGGTGTTTGAGGTCAAGTGTCAATGACAGCTCGCTCCTGCCCAGGTGGAGAGACGGTAAGCCCAACCTTGCCTCCAGCTGATGCCGATTTCTTAATATTAAATAGAAGCAGGAAGTTGACACGCATCTGAATCAGTTTGTTTCTTACCGCCAGCATTGCTTGGCTGAGATGAGCTGCTAGGTATGCTCACCCTGTGGCAATGCTTCATCCATGTTAATGAGGATCTAGGAGCTCCCATCCCTCCAAGGTCATACACACTGTAGGGATTAACATTCCCCTGCATCCTTTTTGCGTATGCTCCGAATGCCGCCAAAAGAGCTCGCAGATTAGATTAACCTTGTCACATATGAGATTCAGTCCATACAAACCACCCTCCTTGTTTGACATAACCTTTATCTCCGACTCCAGATGTGGCTATCCCTCTCACCCGTATGATCAGCAGCGCTGCTAAAGTCTCACCTCAGTGTCTAACAGGGAACTGCAGCTGATGGAACATCACACAGCAGCTCAATTATCTGCCTTATTGTGCTCTTGCAAACAGGTAATAGGAGCTGTTATCCTGAGAGTGGCTCTCGCTTCATTTCTCCTTCATTAGCTGGTGGAGAAGATCAAGCAAGAAAACAGCATGGATTGAATTTCTACTACTGACTGGATTTAGGAAAAGCTGTCAAAAGAGCATCTAAAATGTATCATCAGTCTCAGATAACTGAACAGCTCTTCAGTCTGACTCACTCATCCCAATGAGGCAGACATTCCAACTGCAGAGGCGGCTGATCATTGAACTCACAGCCCACCTCCTCTTCACAAGCTCTTCAGCGACCACTTGACTTCATTGATGTCACTGTTTTGCAATTTAGCTCAGGACTTGGGCTCCTCTACAGTAGAGAAGCGCTCATGAGATCATGAGTTCGGAATCATTTTTTTTGGAATGTGTGTTCATACGTCGCTTTCCTCGTTTGAGAGTTGATTTGTTTATTTATTTTTTCTGCGTCTGCCCAGGGAAATCAGCCGCTAGTTTGCATGTCACACCTGTGTGAAGATCACGCAGAAGAGAGACCAAACCAAAGCCTAAATCCATAGAGAACATGCCACACCTCTGAATTCTTTTTTTCGTTGTGACATCAGACGGAGTCTCTTCCAGGATTAGCCACGTCTTCTCAAACCCTTATTTCATTTGAGCAGTCTTATTGCAAAGACGCCAATTCTGCCTCCTTAACTCCGTTCCCTCCCTCCCCCCTACTCCAAAGGAGAGACTGCCATGCTTGAACTAATCTCAAAACCCAGAACCAAATCTTACACTGTGGCGAGCTGGAAGTGTGTCAGGGGAGATTCTGCTCCCTCTACCTTCACAAGCAAGTCAACCAAGCATGTCCTCCACTACCTTCAATGAAAGACACACATCGCTCCTCTTGTCTATTTCACTCTAATCCAAATGGATTTGCTGGGATGAGGGGATGTCACAAAAGTCCTGAACGAAGGTCCCAAACTTGTTCCAACATTCATGTTTTTCTTCTTCTGCCCAGGTTAAGAGTTTGCCGGGTGTATACTCACAGCAGATGAGCCTCAGCGAGGGAAGGTATCCTGTTGTGTGCTGTCAGACCAGCATGGAGCTCAAACAGCTGCTGCTGCACTTTGTTGCATGTGGACTCCATCTTCATCTCTACAGGTGCATCAAGCTGAAGGGTCTGGTCATTGCAGAGATTAATTTCAGCGCCCAAGGACACTTGAGGCAAAAGAGTTGGGGGCTAGAGGGGGCTGCAATATGCTCCGCCCGCATCACGAAACCTGCACCAGCTGGATTAGTTCAGACGCTGCACCTTCATTTCACTTGGAAACATAATGAAGACGCTGCAGAGATGAATAAAACTCTAAAGCTCAATGTTTAAAAAAGACAAGTGGATTCATCTGTCAAGATATACATGCATGATACTGAAGTAATGTGCAATTCAGCAGTTGCAGTTCACTGTACCTCCAGCTCTTGGCTCCAGGGTTTACATGTAAGCCATAGTGGCGACCATGCGACAACAACGAGAGTCACCACGCCTTCAGAATAATGATGTCTTTTTAAAAGATGCACTCTCACGTGATCACAAGTGATAAAACCAAGTGGAAACAAGCGGAAAACGCAACAAGCTTCATGGAGGTGCAGATCATTAAGGTGGTTTTAGGCCTGTTTACAATGAAACCCCCCCAGAAAGAAATGTCAGAATAAAATGGCACGAACACAAAGCCATGGATCCCGTCCAGACGTATAAGGAGATGGACTAGCTGGCTGAATGATTCACTTATCAGGTAGGTATCAGGAGACGTTTCTCATCTATTCAATGAATGTCAACACATCCTCTTCTGCAGTCTCATTTCTGTATCATTCAGTTCTGGTTTCCAGTTCTTCCGACTTCCTCTCTTTCTACGTTGCATTTCTGGACGTAAGAGTTGTGTCGTATATAAATGTACAGTGGGACCACTCAGATCGGAACACAGCATCGGACCATGGAGTGTGAGAGCAGGTATCTGCAAACCGTGATTCACTTGTGCAGCATGAGCAGCAGTATGAATTATAAAAAAATAAATAAAAAAAAAAAAAAAACATGCCCAGCCTAAAGATTAAAATCTAACAATTTCATAGCCATCAAATTAGTAAATACCAAAACATCCATTGCTTCCTTGCTTCTTGGTCGGTTCGCTTCTTTATTAGCTACATACACAGGCCATGTCAGGAACAATCTTATGACACACAAAGATTTTTGATCATAAAAATTTAACATTTACGATTGCGAACCCTGATGGTTTTAGCAGCTGTTTACCACAAAACAGCCAGGCTGCAGACCTCACTCAAGCCCTTACATACAGCATCCAGACCCTCAAGCCCCCTTTCCCAGGCTGGATGGACCCTTTAGCGGCTTGAGAGAGGAGGCAGAGGTCTTCGGGAGAGGGGGTTGAGAGGTGAGGTTTTCAGCCTAAAAAATAAGTAACCGCAGACCACAGGAGTTGTTATTTAGAACCAGTATGGCTAGGCCACTAGAAGATGAATGCTTTCTACATTGTGATTCCAGAGCTGCATCAAAGGGAAAAACAAAATCTTTTTGATGCCTCCACTTCTATTTCTGTGTGTAACATAAAAAACAAAGACAAAAAATTTGTTACACTTTGTTTGTCTGGATTACATGAACCCTCAAGCTATTTTCCACCCTGTGTACTGCATTGCACTCCCGGTTGTTGGCTGCAGTTGCCCCAAAACCAAAGATGTGATTCACTCCAATTCCGGTCCAACTTGCACCCAGTGGGGCTTTTTCAAAAAACTTACACAGAAATGAAAAAAGCTGTGTATGAATTTCATATGAATGCTCAGTTATTAGCCGACATTTCTTTAGGTCACCACTTAAGCCCGTAACTAAACTAACTGCACGTATCCATATGACTCACTGTGTGGGAGGAGCCAGACACTATTTTTTCTGATGAGAAACTCTTAGAGTGGAGGGCATTTTCACTAGAAAGCCATTGTCGAACAACGTCTTGTAGTTGGTGGAGCTCACAGAGATCATTTCCAGTTGGATGTGCGTGAAGGGGCTGCGTGCAGACACATCACAAGCCCAGCAGTATTTTACAGACCTGGATAACTGTCTATTTCACAGAAGTAGATCTGAGCTAGCGAGTAACAGACCCTGCAGAGATGTGGATTATGTGGACAGACGTCTTCGGTGCTTCCCTTCCCCTATGGTGTCTCCTTGTGTTGGTCCACACACACTGCCCGCCGCCCTTCGATACCACAGCAATCATTTCTCTGTGCATCCCACACGACTGAAGCATGGCTCACTTTTTTCTCGCCTCCCTCCACTCGCCCTATCATCAGTGTAAAATACCTCACCCCTGCAGACAGAGACAGATGGAGCGAGCAGCAGCAGCCGCCTGCTCAGCCCCAGTGATTTATGCCACGGTAACAGGGACCCACACACACACCTATGTGTGTACGCATACAGTTTGCATGTGATCATACATCAGAGGATGAAATTTCATGCATAAATACACACAAGGACTCGCTGGTGACACAGAGTTGAACGCGCAACGGCACCTGTCCTGTGTTAATGTTAAATGCCAACTGTCCTAGCTCTTCTTAAAAGGACATGCGCGACGTTAAAAGCGGTGGCACCAGACTCTGACATCATTTGTCCCTGTCTATGACAGTTAAAGAGGAAATGCTGCAGGCACATTCTCACCTCTTAATCTACCTCACCGACGTGTCAAACCTGTGAAAGAACCAGGTATATGCTCTGCTGCAGCACAGGAATGGAATAAAATGCTCTTCCCTTTAAATGTCAGGCAAGAAAAGCAAGAACGTTTTGTGCAGCCCACAACGCCGCAAAACAACAGCCACACCGCAAGAGAATGTGTTTGTTTATGTCTCCTTGTGGTCAGGAGAGTCAGTGTGGAGTTGCAACATCGACATGCATGCTATACACTGATCAACAATTTGCCAGAAAGGTCGTTGTACACAGTCTAATCACACACAGACAAGCAAACACAAAGAGTCTTTTAATATTAACCCTGTCGTCGCAGAAGACGGGAGGTCATGCTTCGGAGAAAGGCTGAAGAATTTGTCTTTGATGGAAAAAGGGTAGGGCGAGGATGATGGAGGGAGGAAGGTAGTGAGCAAGATAAAATAAGGGAGGAAGGGAAGTGGTGGAGGGGAAATCGTTTATCCTCCAGCCCAGGTAAGGGTGACCTGTTTGTCTCTGTCGGCCTCTGTTACTCCCCTGATGTCTCTATAATAGGGATGTGAAGCAGAAAGACACGACGGCACAACCTGGCCTCACGGCTTCCATTCACTCCACTCCGCTCGGATAACTTCTGGGAATTCACAGAAATTTCACCAGATTAACAAATTAAAGACGGCGTTTGTTTTTTTCTGAAGCTGGCGCCGCTGTCTTTTTAATACCGCGGATGTTGTTTGGCTCTGCGCGCTCCTGGCTGTTATTAATCACAGTAATTACATTTTCCTCACTATTCTTAGTTCGAGGAAGCTGACTGAAGAGATGAAATGCGTAGCCACATTTCTCATCTGTCCCATCATTTACAAAATATAAACTGAGACTGTTTATCTGCAGATGATCAGGATGCAGAACTGTAATTTAGACTGAGATTCCACTTCAGTTGGTCACTCCAAACTTGACCCCGCTAGCTGAGCTCTTATTTGCGAGCAATGCTGCCATACTGACACTTAGTTGAGGCCTTTATTGAATCAACACGTTCTCACCTGGAGTCAAATAAGAACAATTTTCAAGCGGTCTTCTGCATCCATTGTTGATGCTGCAGTCAGCTTTCTATGTTGTTTGGAACAGGGGTGTCACGATCGATTGCACCACCTGACCCACGTTTGGAGACAAGTAAATTTACTGCAACATCGCAGGCAGATGTCACTGTGGAACGCAAAAGTTCCCTTGAGGATAGCCAATATTTGATGCTTTAGGAGAGAGAATGTGTTGAACAAAAATGTACTTTATTACTTGCAAGACCAGGTAGCGATTGGAGCTTTTTTGGGGGGAAATTCTCACTTCCGTGGCGTAATATATAGACATTAGTTCAGTGTTGCATTGCATGTTGAAGCTGAAGTCAGCCTTTCCGTGTTGCATGTTAATGGATAAATGTTTGAATGGAGTAAAAACAGGGGGGTGTGGGACACGTGTCACGAGGGAAAGTCGGAGTGCGACGTTTGGAAGCTCACTTCACTGAATTATTTTGGATGCCTCTTGCTATATATCACAGCCATTTGAGGGGCCTTAAATAGCAATTGACTTGTCACATGTAGAACGAAAGGCAACACGGATTTTGCATGTTCTCCCCTCCGGGTTCTCCGGTTTCCTTCCACAGCCCAAAGACATGCTCACTAGGTTAATTGGACACGCTGTGTGCATCTGTGTGTAAATGGTGTGTGTGTGCCCCTGCTGGGATAGGATCCAGCCTGCAACCTTTAACAGGTCTCACACAACGCACAGTCCACACTGCCCCACCTTGAATGACACAGAAGGACGTTCTTTTAGTCCATTGAAACACCTATGTGAAACATTCAACACGTAAGGCCGCCTTTTTCGTCAGTATAGGACGCAGTCCACTTTCGATATATTATGCCATGGGAGTGAGAATGAGTTGCAAAATGAGTAATATCCCATGGTTTATCTAACCCCAACCTTTGTCTTTCTTTTATGATTTGCACTGCACCCGCAATTTGCAGAATAGCACGCACAAGTCCACCTTCCTGACGTCAATACGTGATGCTTTTTGAATGGAAAACGGAGGTCATGGCAGAGAAACATGCTTTATGTCTAGCAGCAGGGTGGGCCCCAGGATTTCTTTCACAGAGGGTTAGGAGTACTCGCTGACTGACATTGTGAGTCACTCCTGACTGCATGTTAATAAAAAACAGCAGGACGCTTTTGCAGTGGGGACCACCCCCACTGCACAACTGGTGGGATGGATTGGACAGAATGTTGCATCATTTCGGTGTATTAGGGTGTGTAACTTGAAAGACCCTCTATTGCATTGATGGACACACTGGTAATAGCAGCATAATAGTTAAGGCATGAAATTAGGAAACCCGTGAAAAGGGGACACTTCACAGTTAGACAGAAGTTGACAGTGAAGTTAAAAAGTAAATGGACATGCCAGGCCAAAACAGTTCGATTTAAAATATCCTGGAGTAAGAAACCTCTCAGGTGAAGTCAGCGATGCATTTTCTGCGCCTGTTGTCCTCAGCTGATAGTTTGTGAACTGTGGTGGCTCACCTGCGTTCAGCACCGTGCAACCATGTTCACTTCACAAATTGTTTGATTAAACCTTCCAAGCGCTGTTGTAAGTCTGTTGAAGACTTTCACAGGAGCACGACTGACTCATTCGGAGAGGCGCGTCGCTGAGAAGAAGTTGCAGCATCGCTATTTAGTACATTTGATTAGTTTCTTTAACCAAGCTAGAAGACGAATCAGAAAGAAGGTCACTGCATCAATTGAATTGTAGATATTTGTTACAGTGTGATCAAGTGATGGGTTTTGTTTTTTATTATTTCTCAGCAAATCTCTTTCCCAGGCACTCTGGAATCTGTTTTTTTGTGAGGGCATTCCATTGAAGATTCATCATGTTCAGTCATAAAATCTGAAAATATTCCAAAACCTAACATGATTGATGGCTGTTTGCTGTGTTTACTAATCGTACAATCTGTTCCCTCAGAAGTTAAGGTTTTTTTGAGCTCAGTTACGGTTCTCTTACAGTCCACTCGATGCCAACACATTTCCTTTGGTACTGCAGTAGCGCTTGATGGAATACAAGCCTAAACTTCTGCCTTGCATTGCAGGACTGTGCTGCTAATAATGGATGGTGTGAAAATATGTAACGCGCCGTAAGCTGTTTGACTGTGGGATGAATGTGGCCTGCAAAGCTGTTCTCAGATGGCTTGTGGGCATTCATATGTTTACAAAGTATTAGTTGAAAATGCACATTAAACAAATGCTACCGCGCATAATCAATGCATCATATGCTTGATTTGGATTATTGGATAAGAAACATGTAGTGGCCATACACAGTTGTGTTTCACATGGAAGAACATATAATGTTGAAGAAATGCAAGAATGTAGCTGTAGTGCCAATCATTTTTCAAGGTTGTGGAACTATGTATGTATAAAATCACCTTATATCGTCTACAATGTTGGTTCTGCTGAATATAAACACTAAATGAGTGGAAAACTGAGGAGGAAACAAGAGGGACATACTGTCGGCTGATCCATGTGGTGTCGATGTAAACAAGCGGCTGGATGTTCTCACTGCACCAGTGACTGCTTAAGCCTGTTCTTCTGCACCAAAGATGTACTATAGATCTTCATAAAAATGGCTGGACTAAGTTCAGACTGGAGGAGACATGTTGTCCTCTGGAGAGGTCATTGCAATGCTGGCAGTTTTGAGGAGTCGCCTCCTACACGTGTATCATGAGCCCTGAAAGTTTGTCACAAAAGAACTGACAGCCATAGCCACACTTTCCAAGTGAAAACAAATATCAACATACCAAGACAGTGGAGAGACGTAACAGTGTCAAAACTGGTCTGTCCCTTTACAGTTGTACTATGTTTTTTTTTTTTTTTTACTACAGCATTAGCCTTTCAATCCATGTGCGTTATATATATCGAAATATTAAGTATGTGTAAATTTAATATGTTATATCATTCACTGTCATATAGCCGACCGAGATCTTGAATCCTTCACATAATGGTGAAGCTCTGAGTCACGTCCAGAACGATGCATTCTTTTGTTAGCAGGTATGCGATGTATCTCTGTTAGGTGGGTACGTATCAAAAGTATAAGCTTCCATTGCTATCGCACTACTGGGCAGCCATTGGGCCAAATAGCAGCTTACCTTCATACACAGCAAGTGTCCACAAAACATAGCTGCTAAATGAAGGTGATGCGGGCAAACTTACCAGAGGAAGATGAATTCTGCTTGATATCTGAAGCAACCCAATACAGTCTGCGAATAAATGCTGTTGATAGTGTATGACTCCTGGCTAGGCAATATTAATGAGAAGGGTTGGATCGAAAACTTATTAGGCTTTTTGGCTGCGCTTGTGCAACGCTGCTCATTACCAGCTCCGGTGGCAGAGCAGCAAGAGGAGCCGCAACATTCAGAAGGCTAAAGAGGACGTTGGCATTGGTGCTGTCTGCATCCTTTTCTCATTGACGGTGATGACTCATTCTGCAATCGGACTGTTTTACTGTCACACAACCTGAGATACTCAAAAGCCTTTTACTTGGGCTGCCAATTAAACTTCATGTCGTCATCTGCATCGTATTCACTCTTTTTCCTTCATTTCAAAGGACGTCTTGTGTTCAGGGGCTTAATATTGTTATTTTAGCTTACAAAGCACCTTTTGTTGCTCTGCAGAATAATGCTTGCATTACCGCGCGGTGCTCTTTTTTTCTTTTTTTTTTTGCCAATAATAGAAGAATAATACAATAAAGGCTTCCTGTCGTGGGCTTTAAGTGGTTCCTGGGGAGAAAAGAGAAAAACGACTGCAGCTGTGTTGTGTGTTCATCTGAGAGAGGAAGTTTTGTGGATCAATACAGGTATGAATGTATTCTAATGTATTCCTCTTTTAATTCAAATCCATCCTCACCTCTTAGCAAACAGATGGTGTTGCTGGCTGCATTGACTTTTATTTAATTAATAGTCATAGCGGGGCAATTAAAAAGAGGAGGCGTTTCGCACTTGCTGATTTAGATATTTAAAGCACAAAAATTCCCAAGGCCCTAATTGTAGCGCATGCGATTTCATGTGATTCATTCCCTTTGTTGTTGATCTTGAAACAGCATCTAGAGGGAACAACGTGTGTGTGTGACCACGTCCCTATGTGCAATTCATTACCAACCAGAGCAGCAGTCGCGGGATCAGCTGCTCAGGAAATGAAAACACATGGAGCCTGCAGACCCCTCTACAGCCCTCCGTTGGCAAAGGCAATTGGTCTCCAACTCAATTCTAGAGGGAGCTGTGTTCACAACCCCATGGTAATCCATATTCACTTTCTTAATTGGTTCAATTAGTTCTCCCAGATACAGTAGTTTTACACTCCGCTTGGCCTCAGATAAGGTCCAGTTAATACTAGGCTGGGGTTACAAATGAACGTCCCAGAGGTGAGGACATATACTCTGAGGATTATCTGTCATTTATTTGGTCGAGTGGGCCAAAAAAAAATGGAACGCTGGTCGTGTCGTGTAGCCACCTGAATCATTTGTTCATAGTGTTTTCTGTGATCCGCTTCAGTCAAACTTAACCTGGAATTTGACATTTTAAAGGTGGCTCCTCGGGAGGGCCTGTGCAGACTCTTGTCATCAATACAAGATTTACATAAGTCAATCCAAACCTTCTGGCTTATATAAAACCTCTAAACCCCTACACACACGTTGAGAACAGATGTTTCATTTTCAGTATTTAAATGGATAGAATGCTTACTCAAGCGTGCTAGCTAACTAGTTCTGTCTACAAAACAATCAGAAACAAACCCAATTCCAGATCTTGGGCAGCAATTCTTTCCTACTTACCACTGCTAGCTTAGGGTCACAAGTAGAAATTCTTCCACCTCCCTGAAAGTCAACCAGTTAGGATTTATTTTATTATATATTCAGTTTGTCTTCTTTTCCTTTCAGCTTCTCCCTTCAGTGGTGGCCACAGCGGATCATCTTCCTCCATCTCACCCTGTCCTCTGCTTCCTATTCTCTCAAACCTACAAACCTCATGTCCTCCTTCACCACCTCCATAAATCTCCTCTTTGACCTTCCTCTCCACCTTCTGCCTGGCAGTTCCAACCTCAACATCTTCCTACCAATGTACTGGCTCTCTCTCCTCTGTACATGTCCAAACCATCTCCATCTAGCCTCTTTGAGAAATATTCAGTTTGTCAATGAGTCATAACGGTAGAGTGATCTACTCTTCATGAAGAATGGTTCACAAAACCATGTCCAATCTTGTCTTTCCTGGAAAGTAATGTGATTAAATTGCAATTAAATACATGAATTAACATATTTTTACTCATCAAACAAAAGATACAAGAATAAAGATTGTTTTTTAAAGGAGGAAAAAATGAGGACAGCCTATCTTCTAATAACTAGTTCTACCCCCTTTGGCTGAAGTAGCTTCAATGAGACGCCTCTTGTAGCCGTCTCCCAGTCTCTGACGTCGATTTCAGATCTGAGTTTGCCCCACTCCTCAATGCAGAATTCTTTCAGCTGTGAGGCTGTAATGAAAATTTACACGCTGCCATCCTCTGTTCCACTTCACACAGGCATCAGATTCCTCTGCTGTGTTCAGATTCATATTTCAGTCATACAAAAACATTGTAAAGTTGAGGGCCCACTACATTTATAACCAGATAAATAGGTCATATATGAGGGCACTAAACGCTATCTGGTTTTGCTATTTCTAGTAATTCCATGAACACATTCAAAGCAAGACTCATGTTCAGGTTTCAACAATAAAGAACCTTTCAGGACAGGTAATCTGACTAATGTAGACAATGTTTTTGTATTGAACGTGAAGGTAGCAATTGAATACTGAAACCAATGTCCTCCTGTGCTCAATGATGAGTTGTGTCTCCACAGCAGAGCCAATACATCATCCAGTTATTTTGGAGTTTTCAACCTCTAATTGAGGCTTAACTTTGTGGGGTCCTTCCAATGTCCGGTCCTCACAAGGACACTGTTTTGTCAAGAACTGTCAAGAAGTAATATAAACCAGCCCACAAGCACACACACGCACACATACACACACATTCAGGGATTAGGCAGTTAAGTCAGTGACATGGAATACTATGTGATCTAATGGTGCTTCTAGCTTAATGGCAGAGTTAAACATAGCACCCACAGCAGGGAGCAGTTTGAAAGACATGGCTCGAGACACACATGCACATTAAACAAATAAGGCCGCTGCATTAATGGTGGTCTGGTGAAAGTGGCACTCATATTGATCTGCACTGTGGTCGGAGGAAATGTTATTAATGTGGAGCAGAAATCATCTACGCACACAGACGTTCTCCTCTTCTTGGCGTGTCTTACTCAGTGAAACATTCTTTTTTGTTCAAAATTCAATTTCTGGATTGATTTTTCCTTTTCATTTTCATGTTCCCTCCCTTTCTTTTCTACTTGCACTACTTTCTCTCTATTTCTCATGAGCCCAAAGGCACCCAGCTCAAGGTTCCACATGAAAGCAACGACTTGACAGCAGTGCCGCTGACTGGCTCGGGCTTTTGAGGGCCTGTGTCTTTCCTCTACCAAAGTATTTGTGGGCTGTGATGGGCAAACTGGGAAAAGAGGGATGATTCAGTGCTACAGAGTCAGGATCTATGATAATTCACCAGTGGGAATATTTCCATATAATGAACACAGTACATCTTCTTTAGAGACCCTCTTGTGGAATGAAGATAAGGAGAAACGGAATGGGGGGTTGAGTGGGGGTGATCGAGGCAGATTACAAAGCAAAAAGGACAAGAAGAGAAGCTGAGGAAGAAAAGTTGAGATGGTAATAATGAGAGAGAAATTTTAATGGCCGAGACAACGAAATGGGAGCAGTAATGTTAATGCTGGTAGTTTGTGTTGGTGCAGCGGCACTTGCGAACACTCCTGGCTGTGTAGAGCACTAGCTCTTTCATATCAGCCTCCTGCTGCTGCTGGAGGAAGGAACGCAGGAGACAAAAGCGGTGAATGAACATCTGACTGTTTGTAGGAGCGCTAATAACAAACTGTCAAGCTGCTTCTTGATTTTTAACAGATTAAGGAAGCCACATAATGAGAACTATTTAGTTCACCTTTCGGTAAAAGCTGTCGATCAGCTATGCATTTTTCACAGAAAAGTCAAAAGTTTTCCTCAAATGCTGTGATGGCGCAATGACTGATGTGCAACAGCTCACCTCCCTGCATATGTTCCACTATTCTGTACTTCAGCTGTGGAAATCCCTCCATGCTTCACAGACTGGTTTCTTCTCACTTCTCATGTGTCGCTGGTTCCACCTGGTGAACGATACATGCGGTTTCTCCAGTCTTCCAGCTGCTGAGCCATCTGAGCAGGTCGATGACCAAACATGCCACTGAACGCAGCAACTGAGTCGTAGGTATAAATGATGTTTACTGTGAAGAAATCCTGATAGCACGCGAGAAGTTAAAAATACTTGGAGCGCTGTGCACGGGCCCATCATTCGCGGGGAGAGCGAAAAAAAACACGTTTTACTTCCATACAACTTGAGGCGCAGGTGTGGATCATGCGTCGCGAAGCACCACACGCGGGGTGTGGGAGTGCGAAAGGTGGGGGCTTGTGCTGAAGCCCACTTCACTGAACCACACTGGATGTCAATTGCTATTTATAACCCTTTATGTTACTCACCAGAACTAAAACACACGTCAGTTTGAAGGCCTTTAAATGGCAATCTGGCACAGTTTTAAGCAGAGATTGAATGGCTTGCCATCTTGTAGCTTACCCTAACCCCAACACTACACTGAAGGCTGCCTTTTTCATCAGTGTAGTACGCAACAGGCAAAAGGCAACTTTCCCACTTTTCGACAATATATGACGCCATGGCAGTGACGATATGTTGCTTAAAGCACAACCAGGCTGTGGGAATTCCTCCAGACACCTCCCGACAGAGGGGTTCTGAGGTGTTCTGATCATGAATCGCCTGAGGAACTGAAGAGGATGACGCTATTTGCTGAGACTGTGTCACCTGATTTGATGAGTTCAACTTCACCTTCTTGAAGATGCAAAGTCTCTGGACAATCTGCACCTTCTACTCACGTTTGCGTAGTGTCTGAACATCAAAATGTGGCTTTAACTGAAATGGAAAATAAGTTAATTCAACAGTCTTATTTTAACATTTAGCTGATGCCATATCATGCACACAAGCTGGAGTTGAATTAAAGTCTTCAAACATTCATTCTTTCTTTAATTTATTTGTGTGACAACAGAGCAGTGCCGTGCAGTTCTGGGTATCTAGACACGAGAAGCTTCTGCTATGTTTGATATGTTGTTGGTTTTTTTTTTCAAAGAAGCTGGCTGGCTGAGGAGCTCAACATGTTGCACAAAACATGTTTACTCACACAGACAAAGAGCTGGTACGACAACAGTTTATGGTGTCATTGATTATATCTGTAAAATCCAAAGTTTCAGGGTACGATTACTGCCCTTCATGGTGAGTGAAAACAACAATATACGAGAGGACGGATCTTTCAATGACATCATGAGGGAAGACAAAACAACATACAGCGTAGTTAATTAGCCTAGCTAGCAACATTTTTCATAATGAGAAACCTTCTTATTATCCGAATAATCCTCTTCTAAAATCAAGTCTGTCTCATGTGAATAGTCACATCATTGACCCATAATTGAAGTTTAGCTCAGGCTTGACCCGCTGGCCACCCTCTGCTCAGCGATCAAGGAGCCAATGCGCCGCCTCAATACCTTCCCGTCAATACACCTGGTCTGACCTATTGGCTGCAGCGCAGAAAGTGAACGGATCCATAACATCGACAGCCTTCTTCTTCCCCTCTGCTCTCTCATTAGATCCACTCTATTAAACTCCTTATGCATCTGTCTGTATGGTGCTGGCTGGGGGCTGGGAAATAATCATAGAGCCCTGCTGGTGGTCGCTGAGAATCACCATAGCTCTGGAACTCAAAAGAAAAAAGGCTGGAATGTACTGCATTCATTTGGCGTTGGGAAAAAAAAGGGAAATCTCAGCAGAACTGGTGTTTTAACAGGCACACGTGTGTTTGTGAAGCGTGTTTTCGCTTTTAGGTCCCTGCTGTAATATGGGAAGAGCGAATGTATGTTCTAGTTTATGTTTCATCTCTGTGTAATAAATGACACCGCGTGTGGTGCTAGAATCAACATGACACCATTCTGTGTGTGTCCACATATGCCGAGTGGGTTCTTTAGTCGTCATTCAGGGGTTGAGTTGAGTCGCATTGGACTGGAAGGCACGGATAGGTCAGGCATGGCTGATGTTGTTACTCCCATCTTCTTCAAGGAACGCTCGTCTGTCACCGAGATGGAGCGGGAGAACACTGGGCGATGAGACGCGGCTGTCCCTGAGAAGTGAAAGTCATTTTTATGTCATCCCTTTAAATGTTTGAGTCAGAACATGGAGAAGACGATGCACCTGACAAAAAGCATCAGAAGAAGAGGCAGAGTGTTTGGTTTTATCCTACTGAAGTACTGTCCTGCACTTAAGCAGATCCATAATTGATATTCGACTCACACTCTCCACTTTTATTAAACACTCCAGAGTCAATTATATCATTTACCTCTGTTATAAAGGATGAATGAAAGTCTTTCTGAAGCAGATGCGGTACGTGACACACACAGAGTGCACATGCACACTCACTGAAAGCCCCTGAAGCTGCAGAACTCAGTCTTTGATGTCTTAGACCCAGATTGATGTTCAGCAGTCCAACCAGCAGGTGGCAGGTTGACCACATATGCAGAAACACACCTACACATACATGGATGCGGAGAGACCCCCATCAGGACTGACATTTGCAGCCAAGTGCTGCAATGGCCAGTTATTTATGTTTAGAAGGAGGCTGATGGGAGTTTCAGCAGGCAGCTGCATTACACTGTTTATCAATCTGACGCAGTGGCATTATCACCTCTGCTATCCCATAGTAGCCCACCTCCACACATCTGTCTCTGCTCCCCCTCCCTCACTTCCTACTGCTACATGTGTGGTGACAAAACAGTCATTATTGCTTTTCTTTGACTTCTCCAATACTCAGCAGGGAATATCTCCGGCCACATTTTAGGACAAAGTATCATTCTCCTTGTCAGTATTAACTAGCACGGCAACAATGTTTGGCAGCAGTTAAAATGGGTGTGTAGAAATCCTTTAATGTTCTGGATCAAAAGCTGAAAAGCAAATGCTGTCTTGCAGCTGCCAGTATGTTGTGTGAGGGGGTGAGTCGCTGCATGTCCAAGAGCGGTGAAAAACAGCATCTGTAACGGCTGAAATCCTATGATGAGGACATGCGCCCCACTCATCTAGAATCCTGGTCTTCTGTTTGAGGCACTTGGATGTGTTTATCTGAATGTCTTGGATTCCCCCTCAACCCAACAGAACCATTAACGCTGTTTAGTTTCTACGTAATTTAGAACCACTAATAAACCTCTGCATATTTTTGGACGGGTGTTGACGATAACGTTACATAGACATTACATGGATTTGATCATATTCTTTCTGTACAGTATAGATCTATGCTGATGCGTTGACAGCGGTTCTCTTTCCACACACACTCACAGCAATGAAACTAGTCAAATGTGCAACTATGCATGATGTGTCTCTTTACCACACACCTTCACGAGTCTGTGACGTCATACACTTCACACTTCACTCCTAGATTTTGCTTCAAGTTTGCTAAGCACTAGATGCAGAACCAAATAAATGCGTTCCAATGTCCAAATGTGAAGCGACAAAGCCAAAGAATGTCAAAGATTTGTCTGAAAATTCCCCAAACAATCATGCAAAATAGATTGTGATGAAATTGAAAGCATTTGTTTGACTGATGAATATATGAAGGAACAGTGGGTAGACACTAGGAGAGCATACAAACACTGCACGGAGTGGACCTAGTTTGAAACTCATTTCACCTCTGACCTTCTTGCTGTGAAGCAGCAGCACTAATCACTGTAATGAAATAGTGGTATTATGTTGAAATTTGTATTCAAGTGGAACTCCATTTTCGCTCCATGTTTCCTCAACAGTCCTTCTCACAATAACAGATCTCCTAATCTTCTTTGGAATTCCCCCGTACATCTCTATCTCACTCCTCTTTTCATCATGAGATATTTTCTTCCCTGTTTCTCTGACACCCAGCAGTAATCTCTGCCAGCCCATACTCTCTCCCCTCCATCTCGCCTGTGGTATTTCTGTCCAGAGCAGGTCAGAGGCAGCGGTCTCACCTGAGTTGTTCTGACTGGATTTGACTTTGCTGTTGGTCTTCTCTTGCATCGTCTGCTCGAATTCTCTCACCTCCTCCAGAGTCAACCCTGCAGGAGGCAGACTTGTTTATATACGGTCTATATGGTGCAATGTAAGTAGAGATTTGGAAGGCAGAATTGACCCACCGTGCCATTCATCCACCCATGCTACTGCTTGTCGGTGACCAACCAAAAGGATGTCCTGGATAACCTGTAATTGACAAAAAAAATGAAGTTAGAAGGAGCAATATTATCATTTCTGGTTACCAGACGTGCTCAGTATATAACACTGCTTTTCTAGCTTTAAGGTGTTTCCATTATTTTGTCTAACCCCTGTGTGTATATATATATATATATATATATATATATATATATATATATATATATATATATATATATATATATATATGAAACTTAGACAACAAGGATAGTTCCGCATTATGTGGTGGTGATATTCAAGTGATTCTACTCAGACATTTGTGAAATACAGATTACATTACATTACACAAAGTAAAACTCTCACTCTGTGCAGAAACTCTTCACTTCTGGTCTGCAAGCCGTAGACCTCAAAGCTGCACTGCACTCTCTTGTAGGAGCACATGATGGGCGTGTGGTTTTTTCTCCAGTCTTTCTCCAGAGGCCCCCTGCCTGTTTTACTGGACTTCCAGCGACTCAGATCCTGCACAGTATGAACACAGCATATGTAGCCTGCTTTCTTCCATGTGTTGTTCTTACGTTTATTTCATTATGCTGTGTTTGTTTATGAGCCTACATCTGCATGGACGAGTGTTTATCTGCATGCGCCAGCCGGAAAATTGACCTTAGTGTCGACAGTCTGTCGGTGTGAAACTTTGCTGAAGGAAGACGAAGATATGCAGCCTGGGAAGGTTGTGTGGCAGTTTTACTGATGTAGATGTTTCAAAAGAGAAAAACCAAAAACAATGCAGAACTGCCAAAAGCAGTTATTTGCAGGTGAAAGCTGTTCATATGTAAATTAGAATATTCCAATTTAGATGCCCAAATATGAATGAGTACTTATTTCACAGAATGGAGCGACTGCACCAGGATCTTCACAAAACAAATGGTGTTTGAAATCACCTCAAAGGAAATCAGTTGTGTTCTGTGTGATTTCAAATCACTACCAACGATATTCATCAAATCAAAACCGAGTCAGCATATATGAAAAATGTCAACAACCAGGTTTCCTGTCTTTGTTTGAAGCAGTGTGACATGATTTTTGTTTTTTGGCAGCTCTGAATTGTTAAGTCACATCTGAATTGTAGTTTCCATGTTGCCGAAATATACTACTCTCCTGGCACTGAACTATTAGTATCTCACAATTCAATTTTGCTTTTTTAGGCCACCATGTGATTCTAAATGGATTTTAAAATTCAAAACAGTTTTATTTATAATGATTTCCGATGTGACTTTTGACCATCTAATCTGCTTTGCAAGACAGAATGACATGTATTACTTAGTTATTATGTCTCAAACATGTATCCATTGTTCCACCCATCCATGGAATTGTTAAACTATTAAATAAAAGCAATGAATTTTTACCATTTCAGTCACAAAAATGAAAGTACCTCTTTATTTAACAAACAATTTCAAATAACCATGTTGCCTTTTAAACTCTGAGCCAAGTGCCTTCAGTGGAGACCATTCTTTGAGTGTCTTGGTGAAGCTGTGACATAACTCTGGGTTATGCCTCGCAGTACGAGCCTTCAAGAGACGCCACACTCAAGCCTTTTAGTGAATCGATTTTAGGGCACACCCAGACTAATTTTGGAAAACTGTGCCAAAGTCGTGAGATTTTACTGTGTCTTCACCATCTTTTTATTCCCTCGCTCAGGAATTCAATTATTCCTGTGGTCTTTGATGCTGTTCCCGACTTGGCCTTTCAAGCAGATGACAGTAGCTGTGCAGACTCTGTGCAGAAGTGTATTGACAATGGTTCCTTCATCAAACTGTTATTTCAGTAAACAAACATTTATTTCCTGTTTGTATGCGCTTCAAGGCTCAGCACCCACCTCTGACTCTTTATAGTGCTTTTCAGGGATTGGGTCGTTCAGAATATCCAGGTAACTCACGTCTGCCACCGGGGTCGGTTTGTCCCCAAACACCTGCAGGCCAGCAGATGGGGAAGGTCATGTCGTATAACAACACACGTACACACTCATGCTCGGTCACTCATTTGAAGGATCAGAGGATAAGCAGGGATGAGTTACAGTGTCGGCGACCCACTGAGGTCACACACCACAATACTGCTCCCCACAACAACATCCAGCACACCACAGAGGAGAAGATCAAAAAGAGGAATGCAAAAATGTGGCTAAACTGACTGAAAAGGAGGTTGTGGTGGATGGAGAACAGACACCTTGTTAAAAACCTGCTCCTTTCATAACTTTGTATGGCTCTGGTTTTTGTCTCTACAGTCTGATGGAATGTCTGCTTATATTGCTCTGACAACCTCCTGTTGTCTCTGATATCCAAATAGAAGCACAAACCCTTGAGCGTAGATGTGCTCAGATTAAACACAACTGCCTTTGTTTGGTGCAAACAACATCCAGAAGCTGGACTGTCCACATTTCTCCCGCTCTCGACATGTTGGGTCATGTTGCTTGACTGTTTCCAGGCTGCAGACAACAGCAACTAGACGTGAGGTGTGGGAATCTCTCGCTGTTTATGCTCGTTGGCCTCAGACAAAATACTGCATGGCGACTGAGCACGTCCGGTTTATAGATCTGCCAATACTGTATTCTGTTCCTAGCTTGTTTTCCTCGTACCTGCCTCATCAACTCACAGAACATTTTATTTGCAGAGTGAAGGGAACTGTGATTTATCTCCTTTCTTGCGTATTCTCTCCCAAGCTTTCTACTCACATCTTGCTCATACTCACGTTGTCATTGCTGCCGTTGTTGTTCTCAAATCTGGTCTCAATGCGAATGCTGAACTTGGGAATGAGTGATACCTGCCGATAAGAACAAGACCAGATAAGAGTCACAGATACCGGAAAAGGCGAGAGTGCTGATGTACAGTAAATGATAGAGTCCTTACCGAGTATTCTGCTCGGCAGCGTCGTTCATGGAAAAAGGGAGAGGTGGGTTAGTTAGTCGCACACGTGTGGAAACTCACCGGAGAATGCGTGCTTACACACACGCTGCTAAATATTTGATGACACTCGGAAAACCAGCTGTTATAAGTAAATAAGTTGTGTATTATGCATAAAGAGGTGAAAATGAGCTGACACATGGTCGCAAACACTGAATAACAAGCCAGATGTGAATGGGATGGGCGGCTCTGTTTTCTCCAATCAGCTGACATAACATTTGTGTTGCAGTCTCTTATTATCACCTGACTGAACACAGGTTATCATTTAGCACATGATGATGGAATGAGCTTTGTTTGGCGAGTATATTTTAAAGGGCTCTGTTCAAATTAGGTGTTCGTCAATGCTCGTGATGTTCCACCGACTAAGATTCATTTATTCATTCATTCAAGATTGACTCAAACTTTGTCTAAGTATCTATTGTATACTGTATGTTGCATGTGCTGTGTTTGCTGTTTTGGTGTTGAAACACCCAGGTAGCAACATGACAGAAGCACCGTCAGCTACAGAGTATCAACATATTCATCCAACGTCCTGCGCGCCAGACAATACACACTCTTCCAGCAGTTAGAAGGGCTCGTAAATATAGAATTTCTTTATTCTGGTTTTGTTTTTTTTTTAGTATTTTTTTAAATTTCTTTATTAAGTTAACTAAAAAACTCAAATGTATTTCTTCAGATTGTTGAAGTTATTGCTACTACTAAATGTGCATGGTGCTCATATCTTTTCTGCTATATCTCTATGCACAATATGATCCTTGAACATAAAATGATAAATAAATAATGAAATCCCACTTGCTTCATATAGAACTGTATCCTGGCTGATTTTATTGTAAAGATGAAGAAGTAATTCAGTTTATATAATGACCTGTGATGGTGTATGGGTAGAAGTTCCAGGCCTTCTCCACGACGTAGAAGAAACGTGGGACCAAAAGTTTGGCCCAGGATGGCAGCTTGCTGAAACCGAGACAGAAAGTGAGTCTGGTAACAGAGCGCAGAGCTCAGATGCTGCTCTTTCACCCTTTCAGAAGGATCACCTGAGGGCAGTCTCACCACTGACTTCATTTGCATGACTCATTCACATTTACAGCTGCGGTGAGGAATCGTTTCTCCAGTCTAAAAGTTACAAGTCAGAACAAGTTGGGGTGGGAATAACCTCCAACAGGAGTGAGCTATTTTAGAAATCAAGATAGTGTGAAACTGTAAAAGAAGGGTGTGTGCTGGTTAAGACGCTACGTAATACTCAAGAAAGGCTTTGGATCAAAGAAACTGTTGGAGTTTAATTCAGTGACGGTTGGCACAGGAGTGTGTGTGTGTGTGTTTCAGTTAAAGTAACCCACTAATGAGAACTCGGAGAGATTAAGAAAATCCTTCTCAACATTTCTTTATGTCTCTAAGACTTTATTTTTTGTATTAGGTCATGGGTTTATAGTGGTTATTAGCGAAGGAGCCGAGGTTATTCCGGGGTAATGAGTGAGGAGAGATTAAGACCGTAGCAGGAATTTTGAATTAAATGATTATGGCTTTTTTTCCAGTCTCATTGGATTGTCATAATTACAATTCATTATTTCTTCGACTGTCAGGGCATTCTTACACAAATGAGGAGAACATTCTGCACAATGCCAGAGACAACAGAGTCGCTCAAGGATTGTTGGACGCGGCAGTGATCGAATCATGTTGTCAGCATTGTTTAAGAGAGTCATTGTAAACACTCCAGTACAAGAATGTGAGCAGTCGTTGTAATTGAAATCAAGGTGTTGAGGATCATTCCTTTTTAAAGCAGAGTTTTTGTTCCTGGTACTTACATATTTCAGATGTCGGTTTTCAAATCAGAAGTCTGTCGCGTACTGTTATATTTCAATCATCTTTCCTTGTAACACGCAGACACATTTCTACATTTCCTTCTACATACCTCATGATAAAAGTCTTTTTTTGTCTTGCCCTGTCAAATTATAATTGTTTAAAAATATAATGTTTCCACCACGAAAGTATATATATATATATATATATATATATATATATATATATATATATATATATATATATATATATATATATATATATATATATATATATATATATATATATATATATATATATATGTATATATATATGTATATATATATATATATATATATATATATATATATATATATATATATATATATATATATATGTATATATATATATGTATATATATATATATATATATATATATATATATATATATATATATATATATATATATATATATATATATATATATATATATAAAGACAGAAATAGAAACATTATTTGGAATTGTATTCCAACTCTCATATTATATTATATCAATATAGCAATACAGCATATTTGTATTATTCCTTTTAATTCCTTTCGATTCCTAATAAATACAAATAAAATACAGGAAGTGTTTGTTCAATACACATCGTCCCTTTTTAAGACTAAAAAACAAAGGGGTGTGGACTGAATGTGAAGTTGTTTATTAACTACTCAGTAAGCAGAACAGCGACCTCAGCTGCCGTGCTGTATTCAAACTCTAAGTGGCCATTGTACCAGGAGAGGAGGCGGCTGTCATGAAACATGAAGTAAGCAGTATGAATATTACATAAGCGCTAGACCGTTTACTGTTATTACTTTGAGTGACGTGTTTACCCAGGGCATTTACGCGTTCACATACACAATGATCTCACGGAAAACTGAAACTGAACTCTTGATCTCAGTCAGGGCAGTTAAAGTGCAGACTACAGACTTGGACTTTACTTTTGGAATTTGTTTTTTATTGCTGCTCGGCTAGATATGCATATCTCAGATCCACAACACTTAAAGATTAAAGTTTGCTCCAGTGACTTCCATCATGTCTCACGTGGCGACCTGAGAGCAGAGGTTGGATATTGACATCTTAACAATACCTGCTGAGGTAGATTCTCTTCTCGGTCACTTGTCCCAGTCCATACTTGGGGTGGTGATCTGGCTCGTTCCGAACCACTTCCACTCCTTCTCCTCCACCGCTCTGCTCACAGCTGTGCTTGCTGATCATATACAGCTGCCCGATCCTGTACTGAAGCCAGAGAACATGCTGGTTATGCTCATTGAGCTGAGATTTGACGGAAGAAAGGGAATAAATACATGAGCTCTTCAAATATTTGTGTATTTCATTCACCACACTGCAGATGATGAAGTCATCATCTGGGCTGGGATTAAAAACCTGATGCTTTTATGTGCGACCCTTTTTTATCATAAAAAATCTAACATTATTTTATTTGTCTTTCTAAAGAAATGATAAATATTAGCTATCAGCACTTTGGTAAAGACATTGCGCTATTTTTCTCTCCCTACACAGGGTGTAGACAACTGTGTAGACGGAACATATTCAGTAGTTCGAGAGCCTCAGATGTTCTTTTAAGTTTTGGAGCAGCAGTGTAGTGAGGATGCCCGGCTTTCCCCTCTACAGAAACCTCTAGCTTGTTTGGCACGGGGACTACAAAGGTGTACCCGGGTCAACGTTGAGAACCTATGGCCCAGGATCTCATTCCACCGCTCCAGGGATGCGCCCTAGAAACATCTGGACAACCTGTCCAAAACTCACGACCTCAGATGTCAGCAGAAATGTTGTTGGTGAATAGAGAGCTCTGTCTTAACCATGACAGACCACCACTGAGCTGGAGATGATCCCCCAAGCTGTCTGGGGATACCACTCTCTAGATTCTTGATCCGGGAATGAGAGGAGCTGATCCCCCTTCCCGTTAGGTTAAGAGGCATTCCTGAATTTTGAATGCGCAAGATATCCTTTGAAACTCTGAGTTTGACATGCCTTGTCTTGTGTCATCAGACGACTGGGTCAGGATTTCACGCAATTAAAATGGATAGTCCCTAATTTACCGTATTTCCTTTAGACATATCTTTATGTTTGATGAAGGGCCATCCAAATAAACAATTTTGCCCATTGCTTTCTGTCAATCCCGTTCTGGCACGACTCAGTTGACGTACTGATAATAAGCAGAAGTCACAAATCCCCAGAAAAGTGCACGTTCAGCTGGAGTTGCCGAGTCTGGTCTCGTCTCGACAGGCACTTTATGCTGCTGAAGAGCAAGCTTGTTATTTGCTCTTCATTGTTTAAATAGTCACTGGCTGTGTATAATGATTTCCCTCCAGTGACCATATCAGACATCAAACCCTAATTGCAGTCAGTGAGCGTGAACGTGTAGCGTCTAATTTAGGAGGTGCAGCACCGGTTTGTGCTTGATGCTGATGAGATGAGTGTATTTTTCTCCTCTGGAGTGGTCTCCTCCAGGAAATTTAGTGTCGCTGAGCCATTTACAAAATATAATTTTTCCATGATGCCGCTGCTCAAACATTTCTCTTGATGCTGCTTTGAAGTAAATTGTGATGGGAACAATGTCTCTTTGAAGGAAGACGGATCCTTACGCTGGAGACACTTTTGTCAGTCCAATTTCTCTCACACTTAAGAGAAGAGTCAGTCCTGTCGACACAAGAACCGAAACTGAAGGCACATTTATTCCATCTCCCACAACAAAGATTCATATGGTTCAAAACAGTGAGGCTTTATGAGCATTCTTATGTTGACCAAGGGTCTGCACGCTGGAGCAGTAATCTCTGGTATGACCTGCCAGGTTGAAGTGACTTTATGATTACAGGAAATTAAAACTTGTGCGTGGTTGACCTGATTTTAGCAGAGCCATTTTGAGTTTGGGAACCTCCCGCTTTTCTGCTTCACTCTGTGACGGGAATCAGGAACTGACCGCCCACCCAACTGGAGAACCTGTTATAAAACTGAGTACTATTGCTTCTATTGTCAACACTTTTATTCTTGCCATTGTCGTGTGATTACTTCAACTGCCACTATAACAGTACTTCTAATGCTGTTGAAAACTTCTAATTCTAAAACTGTAACTACTACTGGAACCCATTCTCACTCAAAAGGAGTCAACAAGGGTTTATCTTCAAGTGACTTTTGGTTTGGATGAAAAGTCTCCTGTCACTACTGATGTCACTTGGTATATATTGTATAGCACCTTACGTGACACAAGTGACTTGTTCAAGACACTATCTACCAAGCGACACTTTGACTGTACACAGTGAAAACAGCGCCAGCCCTTTGCCAATCCCAACCACGTCTTTCTGTTATGTCATGCAGTGTGCTTTAGTGGGAAGTCCAATGTGTCAACATGCAATACAGAAACCAAAACAGAACGCAAAAGTCACTCGAGGATAGTGCTGTGGTTATCACTAACGGAAACTGCTCCCTCACTGTTATGTTATTAATATTATAACGGTAATTCTTTCATGACCAATATCAACAACACTAGTTATTTAGCCAGTAGTAGTGAATACTTTTGTAAGGGTGTTTATATCTGACATAAATGTACTGCTACCTGTGCAATAATAAAAGATAAATATACTGAGATGGATATGATGAAAATATTCACATAATTGTGAACAAATATTTAAAAAATACTATGTTTGCAAATGCAAGAATCACACAACTAGAATTTACTTTGTATTGGTTGTTTGGCAAACGTTGATGACAGAGTCTGCTTTAAACTTGACAGTCTCGAGTAATGTCAACATTCTCCTACACAGTGATAATTAAAAGCCATAAATTCAGGTGAGCTGCCCCTTCGCTTCAGTATGTTTCACTTGGATGTCAAAGCCGAGGCACAGAAACGGGCGGTCAGATATCGGGCAACTATCCTCTGCCCGACGCAGCAGAGCACTCCTTCTTGTTCCAATTACTGAAGGTTGTCAACATTCAATATTTACTTATCGAGTATTCATGAAACCTAATTATTCGTTACAGCTAACAATGTCAGAGGGAAAACTGCTGCATACTGAAGGGCATCACGTTGTTCTCTGAGCAGCCTCTTACATCATTTCTAACTCTTGTGAGGTGGAGGTGGCTGAGACACGGTGACTCTGAAATGAAAGTCACCTGGCGGTGACAACAAATATGTTTCTTCTTGTTCCTGCTTGCAGCGTTTTTATTGTTAAGGGTGATTGATTAGCGACTGACAGTTAACGGTTGTTACTGTGATACAAAAGATGTTCATCGGTCGATACTCAGAAAATTGCTTATGTTCTCTGCTACTGGTCCTACTGCTCTTACTTCTACTACATCTACTATTAGAGCATCATCTGAAGCTGCTTCTATGACAACTGCCACTGCTGCTAACAAATCCTACTAAAAACTGCTACTCATCCTTCTATAAATTGTTAGCCTCACAGTATAATGGCCTCATAGTTGCCTCAGTCATAGACATTAAGGCAGGGTGACGCAGAAGTACTACAGTAGGAGAGAAAAGTTGAGCCAAAAATGACCTAGGCAATTATGCTACTACTGTAGGCTAATGAAATACTACTTTTAACACTATTACATCAACAGATACTTCTACTACAACAACTACCGTGACAACTACTACTACTACTACTACTACTACTACTACTACTACAGTACACTACTACAACCACTGCTACTGCTACTACTACTACAGCACTACACTTGGGGTTTTTAACTGGAAGAGGTCAACCCTGGTCTCCTGACTTAAAGTAGCATTTCTCATTTCTGTTGCTTCAGCATTGTCCATGACAGATTACACTCACTTCTTAAAAATGTTCAAAAATAAATGTATAACTAAATGAAGGGACAAAGTTGACTTCGGCAATAATCCTATTAGATTCATGAAATTCTATCAAAACGTATATTACGTTTAACATGGCTACAGCAACTGTTACCTCTCCTACTACGACATCACCTACAATTACTATCATTACTATTGGTACTACTACCAATTGTAGTATTACTACAACTGCTGCTACTACTACTACAGTACTACACTTAGGCTCTCATTTCAACTGGTATAAGTCACTCAATCCTGGTCTCTTGACTTTGGAGCTGATCATCATTTCTAATCTTCCATGACTGTTTACAATAGTTTTTTGAAAATGATAGAAAAATGAATAAAATATATAAATAAATGAACGGACAAAGTGAAGCAAATAAATGACCAGACACATCTTCTGTCCATCAGCTGAGTGTGGTTTCAAGAGGCAGGCGGCTGACTTTGTGCAGCATAATAATAATAATGGTAAATTTGATTTGGGGACATAAAACAAGTGTATTATATTGAAGTTTAAACATGGACCCTTTCTTGTAAGTTTCAGTTCAGGATTTCTAGATCTGACCCAGAGTAGGAACTGTAGGAACCATTCTTCTCAGAAGGAAGAAATTCAGCTGTTTTCCCACAGACTGAAACGGAGATCCCCCAATGTTCCCAGGCTGTATGGAGTTTCACAAGTGGATATTTAACACCCTAAAATCAACACTCCTGTCGTTTTGGCTCAAGTGTGGCGGATTAGACTCTGCTTCAAACAAAATGTTACGCTCAGGTGAAAGAGGATTTGCTGTGAGCTGGAGTTTCTGTGCGTGCATGCACTGATACTGTGAATCCTATTTTGGATAACTATTTGTCACTGTCATTGTTGTGGTAACAGCTAGAGTGTTGAGGACAGCACAAGGTGATGGGAACACTCCCCTGTCATCAAACATCTCCTTGCTTGTCTCCTCGTCTGTCTAAACGGATCTTTTATCATTATTAAATTGGCAGGAGTTTGAGTTAACACTCACAATAACCAGTGGAACCAGTTTGTGGGTGGCAGGGAGAAAGTCAGCAAAACATTGTGTGTCCAGCTGATGACTACAGCCCGACTTGTAATGTCCTACATCGAATTAAAGTTTCATTTTAGTCGACTGCAAGGAATATCAGTAGCGTTTCCTGACCTGCAAGCCTCTGCCTGCTAGCTCCTTCAGCACCTTTCCGACTCATTGCATTCCAACATAACTCTTAACAAACTGATAGGAACACTTGAACATAGTGCGATTAGTTCAGTGAGACAGTGTTTTCTCTGGAGCTGGTCAGGTGGCTTAAGAACATTTGTAAATTCGAATGCACCTACAGAACACCAGAATGAAATTGCTTCAAAATTATTACAGAGTTATTACAAATTTGAAGTTTCAGTATTGAAGGTATTTGCAACACAAACATTTGGTCAAATTACACCACCCAGGCTGAAAGATTCTATCTCAAACAGACACAAACACACACATGCATTGTCTGGCAAACAAACGCACACACCCATACGCTCACACACATACACACATTTCCAGCTGTTTTTTTATTTTTTTCTCAGAGATTCTCAGTCACACTCCCCCTTCACACTGATCACATGACTCACACTGCAGCCCTCTCACTCGGCTTCACAACATGACACACATACTTCAGGCAGAAAGAGTCGAGCCTGATAGAACAGATGAGTATTTTTGGAAAGCCGAGAATGAAACTAGTGGATCCTCAACACCTTGAAATTTAAAGTAAGAACTGCGTGTAAACTCACTTACCTCGTCCACAGTGAGAGGCATGCAGACCCGGTACTCTTTCATCAACATGGTGCCGTGGAACTTTATCTTTGTGACCTGCTCTATCTCATCTGTATACACTCGAAAAGTGTTCAGTGCTGCTCTTTGGTAGTTGTTATGCGGGTGTTTGGTTCCTGTCAATGAATATCTTCAGTTTTTAACTCCCCACTCATTCCACACACCTCATATCCTGGAACCTGGATCCTCCTCAAACGCCTGGAGCTCTGACTTGCTTTCTGTTTACCTTCTGTCACCGCAGCGGAACATTAGTGGTGAGAGTTCAAACTGACTCTACCTGCTCTACTTCTTCCGCTATTCTCTTTGTTTAATTCTTCCCGAGAGTTCTCATGTGTGTCCTGCTCCTCCCTCCAACATCTGTGCTCTGTGGGAACTGACAAATTCCTAAGCATGTAACCTTCATATCTTTATTATCTTTTGACCCCCCCTTCCCTTCTCCTGCTATAGTATCCACTAGCTCCACGCCCAGTGTGCTTAACTGACTCTTCACCTGTGTCAGCTCTACCTCAACCTCTCCCTCTGATATCTCTGAAACATGAGACTCTTTTCAGCACAAACACTCTGTCAGCTGTCTGTTGGCCATTATGCAACAGTTCTTTAAAACCAGATTTTAAATCAAGATCACTCCTCCACATGAGACAAGAAAATGTAGTCGGGGTGGGCCGCTGGATTAAATATTATCTAGCAGAAGTTGTATTAAGCGCAGTGACAGAATCGCTTACATTGTATTACCTTGTGAACTTCAGCTGGATTTAAATAAATCTGTGTTTAGTCAATGAGTCAATTTTTTTTGCTCCCGACTGTCCCTCAGTAATGGCCCACTTAACCCTTTGTCTGCACTGACAATACGTGACCTCAGTAATTTCAGCAAAAAAGGAAAACTGATGAGACAAGACAATCATGTAGCGATCAATATACACATGACTCAAAAGCTCAAATAAAGGTGCAGGGTTTCACACTCATTTGTTGGGTTTTCATTTGACAAGGTCAGCGATGGAACTTGAATGTTAATGAGTGTGTGACCAAGGAACTAAAACGCCTGTGGCAATCTATCATCGTGTTTCCTGATAACTATGAATAGACAAATACATGGTCATAGAAATGAACTAAAGGATGACCTAAACATTTGCATTGAAAAGTCTAAACGTGACCCTCTTTATAAGAGTGTGTAGCCCCGGCAGGACAAGTTGGTAGTTGTCTGTTAGTCATTTCTGAAAATTCAGAGCTTTGTTGATGACAGCTTGTTTACACTGTACATTCTCTGACTAGAAATGTATTGTACTTGCTTGACACAAACATCAAGATTCCACTGTACCAGCCCAAACCACTGTACTGTACTGTAGTCTGTCTGTAACTGTTGCTTCCTGTGTGTCACTTGTGCCTCCCTGTTCTTTGACAGCCTAACAATGTGTTATCTCGGTTTAAAAAAAACCCAGCAACAACAACAACACATTGTCGTCATACCTAAGAGCAGCATGTCTGGCCAGGGGTCATTTGCATCTCAGAATCAAATTTAACAAGGAGAGAAGTATCTGCAATGAAATGATATAAAATAAACGTCTTAGCACAAGGGTGGACCAAAGCGCTTGGCGGAAATTTATTTGTTGAGTTGAGTTGTCTGAAAGCAGCTGCATTTTCATATGAAATATAAAATTTACAAGGAAGCAATGTGAGTCTTTCGCTCAGTTGTTTACATGAAACCTTTTCATTCAGATCATGTATATTTCTTATACTTAGAATGGTTTATGTAACTGTAGATACAGGGGGGTGTGCCTACATATCAGTATCAGAATATGAAAAAATAAACTTTCAGCAAGAAATGTGATTTTGTAATCTTTATTGGTGCCTTATGGAATGCGCATGTGAGCAGACTCGCACAGTATCATGAGACTATTATGGAATACCTACACAACTAATAAGGCAGGCAGTCACTGTACACTGAAAATGTACGGCACCTACACGCCCCCACAACCTGACTTCGATGATGTGCGATGCTCTGCTGTTGATCCTCATGTTTACACCATGGATCTGCTGCTCTGCACCAGCATCTGGAAATTATGAGACGCTATGGAGAGAGAAACATTTTTATTATTCACTGGTAGCTTTAGTGTTTCAGTCATGTCGCTCAGGAATTGAGTCACAGCAGCAACATTGACCGAGCAGCAACGCCCAGTGCATAAAACAAAATATCTTTTAACTTTAAACACAGTAAATTAAGGTGAATGATGTGTCAATGTACATTTTACTTTCAAACAGGATCACGAAATAACCTTCATCTGGTTCCTCAGGTGCGCCTCCGTGGTCCCCTCTTTTCTTCATTCTGAAACAAGCAGTCGATAAAGTTTTATTATCTGGGTCCGTTGCAGCTGCTTCCGCCTCTCAGTGGATCCCGGCTCTCCTCACTGGCTGAATCACGGAGTTCGATCTCAGATGTTGAACGATAGATGCTTCTACAGTTGCCTTTGCAAGAATGAGCCTCACAGTGTTGTGAACATTGCCATCTGTGATTACAATTTCGCTGTTACGCCACAGTCTTTTCTCATAAACAAATGAACGTGGGGGGCGGGACCGAAGACCCAGCTTTACGACAGCTTGCATTACACTCATTTACCAGCAGTGCCGCCTAAAGCAAACATTCGAAAACTACATGTTACCGCTTTACGAAGAAATAAAAACATACTCATTTATGTTGCATTGTTAATTTTTTCGGACACAGTACCCTTTAGGTCACTAGCGTGTGATACGAAGAGAAAATAAACAAACAACAGTTGTCCTCGTTACTAAAATGTCCCTGTTGTCCTATTCTCCGTTATTTTTAAGTAATGTCATTCAATTCACACTTTGGTATCCTCCTATCCTAGCTGCACTTCATCTTCTCACTTTGTTTCAAGTCAGCTCCGGAGCCCCCTTAGTTCAAAGGGATGACTTCAAGTGATGAACAGTGAGTGCCCTCTGTCTTAAGGGTATTGGGACACACTACGTTTACTCATGCACACACAAAACTGAGTCTTCCTGCAACCTTTTCTCTTACTTGTTCCATCATACTTACTCTTCTCCTGCCATTTCCTCTGACCAATTGGTCTCACCTGAACTGGGCCTTGGCTCAGAAATGGCCATGGCATGACAGTGATGCTTCATTTACAACCATATCACTGATGTCTGCTTCTTAGCTTTGGACTATAGAGTCAACACACTTCCTCACCGCCTCCCCCTGATCCTGTCATTTTGAGTGCTTTTCTGCTTTACCTCCATTTCACGCTCTCCCTGACTCTACAGCATCACCCGAACAAGGCGCTGGCTGTCAGAGTGTCACACCATCATCTCTGTCAGTCAGTTAATACTTGGACAATTTAGTCAACATCTCTCCAAAAGAAGGGCTGCTTGATCAGGACTGTGTGGATGGGGAGACAGGGCTGCTGGATCTGCTCCCCCTGCTGGTGCTAGGATTGAGTAATAACAGCCTAATGTAAACACTCAGAAGACCATGTCCTGCCACGGAAGGAAGGCAAATTTCCAAATTTTTCTTTGGTCTGGAAGTCAGGCCTTCAAAATTGACAGAATTATGAAATTTGCAATACTAGAGTATTACCTCACAAAGGGCTTTGAATGGCCACACAATTCCACACAAGCTAAATGGTGATATAGCTGTGCTGTTTTCAAATGATTATTTTATTTTATTCATTTTTTTAAAGACATTGCAAACATGATCTCATTTCCATTGGCAGCTGATTCAACCGTTTTATTTTAAGACACATATTGTGTCTTAAAGGGGACCTATTAGAATCAACCCATAAACATATGGTGAAGTGTGAAAGAACAAGGTTCATCTAGCTTTAAAAATAAGCCTAAATAATACGCTACTGCCTTCGTGTTGTAAGCTGTACAAGTGGCTGTACAAAGCCTGTTCATGTAACTCACAAAGGATCATGGGATTGATGATGCACTTTAATGGTGGCTAACTAGTGTCTAGTAGTTTGCTGTGAAGGAAAGGAAAAAAAAAACAAAAACGTGCCTACGGTTCATGCAGCAGACAGCGAAACATGAAGTAGTTAGTTTTGAAATGCAGCAAAAGTCACTTGCCGTGATGATGCACGAGTAAGTTGTGTATTTATTAACAGGCTTCTTTAAGATGCTTTAAATGCTCTGATGTCTGATATTTGTGATCAAATAAAACTGGAACGGACTCACAGGCACAGCAAATGATGTTTGAAGTTCTTTGTAGTCCACCACAGTCAACAGAAAGCTTTGAATAAGGTGGCCGTTTTCCAAACTTCATCTTGTTATTACGTTGAAGTTACCAACATTTCAGATGTCATTTTGATGCAGAGTCATCTATTAGTAGTGAGATTTGATGACTGAAGAAGTAAAACAGAAAACCGGTCCCCTTAAAAGCTTTGTACAGAGCAGATGTTTTGCTATGTAGGGATCATCTGAAGTGGCCAGTTTCTGCTCATTATTTTCTTTGTATTGTAAATGTGAGTGCAGTAGTCGAGCTTGTCTTTCCTCACAACTTTGCTATTGTCGCCACTGCCGTGAAACCGGGTGGGGGGAAAATCCTGTTTGGTTTGCTGCTACCTTATCAGATCAGTGTTTGAGAAGGAAAGCCACTTCAAAGAGAGAAGGTGTGTGTTGCTTGCCTTTGCATCTATATGTGCCTCTGACGGCAGACACATGGCAGCCGGACGAATGACTGGTAGCAACAGAGACATGTATTGAACAGCTGATCACCTCATTGATCACAGTAATTGATTATGTAATTGTAGTTCCTGGCTTGTTCGGGAGCAGGGTTAATAGTAACCACAGCGAACGTGGCGACGTGCTTGGATGACTGGTCCTGCGATCATGCAGGTGACCAGAACATTGGTGTCTGGATTGATCCACACGCACTGAGGCCAAAGATTTATCTAGCGTCACTATTGAGGATGACTGTGACACACTCACAACATTTATGCATCAACACATTTCTCATCTACTTACAACATTTGGGTTGTATCTTTATTTGAAACGGCGCTGTATTTCACCAACTTATCATGACTTTTTTCATGTTCCAATGAAAAAGTGTGGTTCTGCAAACCTCTAAATTGAAAACAAAAAAATGGTAACAAAATAATTCATCTATTACATCAATCTGTGCTCGGCAGGTTGGCTTCTTGAAATGCATATATATATATAGATCTAAATCATTTTAAAATATAATCAATTGCTTATGTTAATAACAGAAAAAAATGTGGTTGCATTCCATCACAGCAGACTTGATATAAACGTGTTTTCTGTGCTTTTATAATAAGAAACACCCCATACCAACATCAACACCAAGCTCCAAGAAACAAAGCAGCTGCTTATGACGGAGTCAAGCAGCGAAGCAAGGAACCATCCAGCCATGACTGTGGTCCAGTGTTAGGAAACAGTGAAGGGAAATGGAATGGCAGGATGACAAATTTTTCCAACCCACTGTCAAAGCATCTCAAGCCATATTGCCACTGTTAAATATGAGTGTTCTGTTGTTTGCTCATTTAAATAGTAGCAGGTTCAGCCACGACTCATTTAACCTGAAGAACCATCTGAATGGCCGACACACAGTAACGCCTGACAAAAAAGGGCTGGACTGTACCAGACCTCAATGTTATTCATATATAATGGCTTAAGAAGCTGACAGCACTTCATGAAGGCCTAGCAGTGCAGATGAACCAGTTGCTGAGGGATGAGACCAGCTGCAACGCACTTGTCTTCCATTTCACTTCTTCGTCTTGATGAATTTCTTTCTGCATGTACTATAAAATGTGGTTACTGATTGGTTGATGTCAATGATGATGACAATGTCTTCCACATTTTTGTTACATACATGCCACTTGAAACATTCTGAAGCAGCCGCCCCAAATGTGTCCCGTCTTGCACTCCCATGATGTAGTCTGACAGGTTGTTGCACGTCATCATCTACATTGACTTCATATGTTTATGTAAAGCCATTTTTGTCACTTTAATCACATTCACAGTAAAGCAGCAATTGCGATAAGCTTGTGTCAGTTATTATTACACTCTTACAAAGCCCAATTAATGATTTAATTAGTTAAATAATAATATTGGTTTTTACATGTATATTTAATGTTAATAATATTCAATAAATTGAGAAAAACCTTTATTTCATTTTGGGATTTAACATATTTGTATTACACATAATTCTCATTGCAAAAGTAAAACTCATTTTAAATCGGTACTTTTCGTGGTTAAACTTTACAAAATGAAGTGGAATGAGCATCGAAACGTGGATGGGTCCATTTCCACGGCGAGTGTATTTGAGCAGCATGAAAACCTATCAGCTGGGAGGGGGTAAAAAGGATCATTAGAGGATGGGCTGACTGCCATGGCTGCATTACCGGCTCTTTCAATCTCAAGGTGCGGTCACAAGCCAAGGCCAAAGGTTCTCTGCTGTCCTCTCCGAGCGTGTGAATGATGGATCCCCCCCAGTCCGTGTTTGGATCACCACTGGATCTGAGTGGTCACACAGGAGCTTTTTCATCTTGCGACGAGGCGAGTTAGATTTAAAATGAGGTATTCAGCTCGAAGTGGGTGACGATTTATGAGCCGAGTGTTGCTCAGTCGTGAGGAGCGGTAAGTACTGTGCACCTGCTAGATTTAAACCATCCCTTCTGCTCCATGGTCGACACTCCTCATATCCCTCTGATCTCAGTTTAAAGCATTACAATTGAGAGTATTTGGGATTTAACAGCTGTGAGCAGAACACGAGAGCATGGAGTCCTTCTTTCATTGTGAGATCAATATTCCCACATCAACCTGGAGAAGGCTATACCTGAAATAAAAGGCTGCCATCACCTTCACCTCGCTGGGGTCAGAGATAAATAGCCAGGTATAGCAGCGAAGGAACACTCTCAGATCAGGACCACAGAAGCTACAAAGCAGCAGATGTGCTGGCTCAGTAAGAGGGTCTGTCGCAAGGTGCAGCTCTTTCTCCTTTTATTGGCCTTGTACGTTGTCAAGTATCTTCTCACTGTGCAAATCAGTCTTTAATAGTTGACAGTGAGTGGTTGCGAGCCCAGGTGTGCTCCTATTATAGACTACCAACCCTCAGCCTTAACCCTCTCCCAATTAAGATGCTGTGTAAAGGTTAGATTTTTGTATCTGGATGATTGTATGAAAACCATCCATTTCATGAGCTCTCAAAAATCTGTCAAGCTGCATTAAAAAGGATCACAACTCTGAATTGAATTGTCATGAAGTACATAATGCATGCTTTCTGTGTCTTTTCTTTTTAAAAAATGTTTACAAGGCAATGACCACTATCCCCATGTCCAAAACAGAACACACAATAATACCTTTTTTTAAAACATTTTTTAAATATAATTATTCAAAATATGTCACAGCACATATACCTACATGATATAGTAATAGTAATGTCTAATATAGAGGTCATGGTTTAAGCCTGTCCTGCAGTTTCACGTACCACACGTTGTTCTGGCTACTGCAAAGTTTCTAAATTATGGAGAACATGGAGAAATGTCCAATTAATCACCAAAACTTCCGGAAGATAAGCCGCTACTTTTATCTCACGGTCTGAATATATATATATATATATATATATATATATATATATATATATATATATATATATATATATATATCTTCGAACGTCCCGGACTTCGAACAAATCAGAGTTTGAACAAAAATTTCAAGATTTTTTTGCTTCGGATTTCGAAAGAAAATCCAGAACTCAAACGCCCCCAAAAAAAGACGGAAAAAAACATAAGGTGCGCGGACCGATCAGCTGACCCACGACGCGCTTCGTTATTGTGTATAATGCAGAAACAAAAGATGTGACAGGAGAACATTGCAGAGTTTGTTACGCGAGTCAGCCTCGATGCTGGACTCCGTTATCAAAACTAGTTGAGAAGTGATCCTAATGCATTTTACTGACCTTTGTACTGTGCAGACAGCACCACTGCACCCACGTCTTATAGACTTATGCATGAATCTCTTTTCCTTCTTAAATATAATGGGTTTTATTCCAGTGCGCTCTATAGTCCAGAATTGACAAACCCATACATTCTCATAGTAAATTGAGGACATTTTTGTGTGCACAATGTCCCAAGTGGAGTGTACCCTGTCTGTGATGGGATGATAACAAAATAGCACTATCTACTGGTTTACTGGAGGAAATAGCAGTGGTGCTGCAGAATTGAACTGCAACATCCTTTCCTTCACAGTAGAAGCAAAGATCTGTGTGAGAAAAAAAGAGTTGTCTGTCTTTGTGATGGTGTGTTCAATGTTGGTTGTGCGAGCAGCCATCTTCTTTATGTTAAGCTGTAAAGCTAAGTCCTAATCTGCTTGTAGGCGAGTATCAAACTGGTGATAAGACATTGATCGGGTCAATTCCTTAATTGATACCACTGGAGGTTTGGCTTCCAGGGGAAATGTGGTTTCTCTCTTTGTGAATCTATGTACGCTGTTTTTTGTGTTAGAAGTGAATCCCCCGAAGACCGGCACGCGCTCACTTATCCTCATCTAATTCTGATCTTGTGTTGTCAAACTGTGTTCCGGAGGGAAAGGCATGCACACGCTCACGGAGCAGAAAGGTCTTCCTAAGGATCCAGACAGCGATCCCACCCTCACCAAACTGCCTTCATTACATCGCTGGCACAAGTCTGTGTCCCCGCACATGGATCCATGTAAACACGCTATCACACCGTGGCTTCCTGCTTCAGTAATCTAGTCCTTGGGGTCTTCCGTCCAATTATAAAAAAGAATAATTCATGGCTGCCTTCCTTCATATTCATGAGCTCAGCATTATGAAATGGAGCCATACATTGTTGTACACATGTTCCCAGATGAATTATAGATGTTATTTGACATTGTTGATTGTTCTTAAATGACATCATTAATCAGAAGTAGAAACAACTGTGAACCCTGCGAGGATGACGGGTGGAAATGTGTCTGCAGAGCCAGCATGCGTGAAGATGAAGAGTCTCTCTATGTGCTATGGAGAGGAAAGGGGAACGAGTGAAGATGTTGCGGGCTTGGGATGCACCCACAAGACAGTGTGCATGTAAGGATGAACCAGGACTATCAGAGGATGTGAGGAGCACACAGGCTGAAGTTGAATACCGACGTTTCACACCAAAGACTGAGAGTGATCAGGAGACAAGTTGGAGAAGGGGCTGGTATAGAATGGATTAGTGTTGGATTCTTCTATTTTTTTTCTTGTCTTTTTTTGCACACTCTCCAGCCCTTCTCTTTCTCGGTTCCACACTGCAACTCATAGAAAATCCAATAGCCACTCTCGCCCTGCATCTGTGTGACAGTGAATAAAAAACGGACTCTGGCACTGAACTCACAACTGGAGTTGACCTAAAGCTACTCAAATGCCTTAGTGTTTTACAATGTGTTTATTGACGTTTTGTTCAGTTGTAACAGTAACATACTGTTGTAACATACACACATTTGTGCTATTACTATTCTAACTTCTAACACTGCAAGAACTCTTGTAACCGGTGCTACTGCACGTCGTAAAGCTAACCGTAACTCACTCATATAACATCATTGCAATGTGGACGCTTTTTAGCGTGTTCACGCTGCTGAACACATTAACAAACACAGACATCAACATCAACAAAACATTTTCTCACCTTTAAAGGGTTACGTGAAATGAATACACGGCATGATGGTGCTGTCTACAGGGTCGCTGTGTAATGGTCGCACGGCATCACACCCCCTCCCACAGCCAATGCACCACGAAAGCAATTCATTCACAGGACATCGATTTCCTCAACATTATTATATTATATATCTGCATTTGTAAGCATCTCTTTCCTTTTCTTTGTAACTTACACTGGGATCTGCAATGGTAAGTCATGACGGAGATGCAGGATATTTCAGTGTAAGATACTGCAGTGCCTCAGATGTGCTTGGTGTTGATTTCGGTGTGGCATAGGCCTTTGCAAATTGTGGGAAGTGGTTAATAATATTCATATCATCTGGAAATCACCAGCAACAAGTTCAAAAGGCATTCTCTTGGCAATACTAGTGAGCAAACAGTTCTCACTCCCAGAGCATCGCAACTGTCTTCAAGGCACTTGTGCATTGTTTTTTTTTCATGCTGAAGCAGAAACCAGACTTTAGTGTTGCATGTTGAGGCATTAGGCATTCAATTGAAGCACATATTCTGTTTGCCGCGGGCATATCCTTGCGTCACAAGACAGACAGAGGTTGTGGTTGGGGTTAGCCATTACCTCTGTATACTAAGATGTATCACTTGGAATACAAAGTTAAAAAAATGACTTTGTGTTTCAGTCACGGTGGCTGGGAGGAGAGCCGCGTAAGGCGCAACATATACCAAATGACATCTACATTGAAGTAGTGAGGAGATTGTCTCCCCCATGGGAGCCTTATCTCATCCATCCCATTCACTCCTCTGCAACACCTATGTGTGAACATGCAACGTAGAAGGCTGACTTCGGCATCAACATGAATCTCTAACGTCACTTAAAGATAGTCCAATACCTTGGGAGTGAGAGTGGGCTGTAGGAACGGTGCTCTGGCTTCCCTACTTCACAACACCTTAACACAAGAGCTGTGCTCGGACACAAACTATTCAACTTGTAGTTCCATCTGGGGCCAGAAAAACCTGTCAGTCACCAGTCAAGTTTTCTCTGTGCAGTGATGCCCCATGCCGTCAGGCAATGTTTTACCACTGTCTCTTTCTTACTCTGGATCAGGGCTCACCAACATGACCCAGAAGGCTACCATTGGTTCAGTACACACTTCTGAAATCGCAATATATCATGGATGATAAATAATTCCCCTTTCAAATACTTGTCTCATTGATGTCTTTTCACAATAATTAAATATGGTGTAACAAAAAAGGAATCACAAAATCAAAAATAATAAGCTTGCTATTACATGAAAAATTAAATTATTATCATTAATAATGGTTTATACATTTATAATATTATTAATTAATACCCCCTTGGTCTCTGCAGCTACCTGGAACCACTCCTTTATAATTGTATCCGCTTTACCCCTACACTCTTTTTGCTGTGTAGCAAGAAGTTGTGAAGAACATAGACTATAGGAGCCTCCCAAGCCGTAGCTGTTCTGTAGTAGTTTGCACATTTTCATCTTTGAATATTTTCAATCCTTCTCCAACAGGCAGATATCTCTGCACTGAAATTAATACAATAAAATGATGCATTCTGATGCGAATTTCTCTCTTAAAAATGTTCTAATAGCTCACATTCCATCAAACAACGAAGCAAAATACCCATGTTCGATTCAGAAAATAATCATTAGCCGCAGCCCAACTTAACACTATTGTGATGTCAAGACATGGGACACAGATTTAATTCCCTATTCCCTCCAGACGGTCCTCTATACATTGCTGTGGTACCCATGTGTTTGGTATGCCGGTTCCGCGCATGCATAGCAGTATCGATACCATTGCGAATTATTTTCTCATAGTTTTCGAGTATTGATACTTTTAACAACCCTACATAAGATGTGACAAGATGGTGCTTTCATCCATAATGCCAGTGAATATTCTTTACTAAAAGAAAAGAGACCAAGAGCCTGGATCAGAGTGAACAAAGGAGTTGTATTCTTGCCGAGAACTGTGAATGGTTATGTTTCTTCTGGTCATTATTATTTTTTTGCACAGCGGGTTTGCTGTGTTTTCAAATATAGAAAATATTTTTGCAATTCTAACAAATGTTTCATTGTCTGCTAGCCATTCGATTGTATTCACAAATGCATAGACAATGCCAGCCAATTGCGGCCAATGTCAGCTAGCAGTTCAAATGAACAAATCCACAATTTCATGAGCATCACGAAATTGATCACAACTGTGTCTGCGGCACATGCAGGCAAACAATGATCCTACCCAGGGCAACTCAGAGAACAGGTGTTCTAATTTTTGTTCAAGGAAGACTGGCTTGTTGCACTTGAAAATAAAGTAAGAGGGCTTTTACTGTACATCAGGGACTCCGTCTCGAGACCTAGTCCGTTCTGCTCAAAAGTCCAAGATGTGAACACAACCCAGGCTTTTGCCAAGCACTTGATCCTGCTTGGAGAGCTGCACGTCGGTCGGGGAAGCGCTGAGCAGGTTGTGACATTCTTGCCTCAGGCGACTCTGAGTGCTAGATATTGGAAACGACGTAAGCAGCAGGACTCCACACCAAACAGGATGTTTGTGAAACAGCAAGTTTGAATTCTGAACACTCTCTGGGCAGTCAACATTATTCAAAAACAACTTTGAAAACTCCCAGACCACTGAGGTTTTTGCCGATAACAGTGTCAGTCATTGAACAGCGTAGCATATACACATTTAACATCAGTGTTTTCTCACCCGTAAAAGGAAAAGTGAGACAAACACACTGACACAATGTTGTTGCCTTCAGGTTTGCTGCGTAATAAGTGTACCGCCGGCCACACGCCCTGTGACATCGGTCAGGCATGGAACGTAAAAGCAATCAATTTATGGAATGCTGACCTCCTACACATTGCAATACATAACTAACATATGTAGATTTGATACCTGAAAGCCAACGGGAAAAAAAATCCCCAAATCACAGAGCTGCTTCAGCTTCAACTTCATTAGATAGTGACCCTCCAGAGGAATGAGTTAGACAGCTGGGGGATCAGGGCAGAAAGGAAGTTAGACATGTCACAGATCCCAAATCCTGACATATTCAGATTCAATGTGCTGATTGGAGCCCTGGTAGATGGCGCTCCCAGACAGTAAAAAGATCAAATTAGAAAGTTTGCGTGGAAAAACATTACAAAGATTAACCGGAAATACTGGGCACATTAATGCTCACAATACCAACCCAACTGTGTTTGTTGAATGACAGGCTGGTGTATGAAGTGAGAGAGGATGAAACTGGAAATGCACTCACAAAATAAAATCAAAATAAAGGACTACAAAAATAGTGTTTCACCCGCAGTGAGTATTAGAGAGGACAGCTTATGGCATTTCATGTTTGTGTCGAAGTGTCCGCAGTGCAACACCATCACCTTTGCCGAAGTTTAGTTTTACAGTAAAGCTAAATGTTGCTCCTATAATCAAACCTCACATGCTAAAAGAGTGCCTCAAAAAAAAAAAAAAAAACCAAAAAACTCTTGTCTTTAAAGATGAAGAAGTGGGTTTTTGGCTGTGAGGGCAAGAGACATGCATTTGCCTTCCCTAAAAGTGAAAAAACATGCACAGGATGACAGTTCTGTGGATTAAGTTTGGTTTAGAAGAGGCTGCACAATTGGGCTGCAGGAGGAGTATCAAAGAGTTTTCAGACTTGGCAGACATGACCCATCAGTAGGGTTGGGTACTGGACTTTGGTTCTTTTATGGCACCACCGAAATGTCTTCGGTAGTAGTGAGTATCAAAAGTCGCTCAGTTATTCATTGACAAACAGAGACTTCAGCGATGCGTGTTCACATATACACAAAGGCGTTTCAATGGATTAAAAAAACATTTTCAGGCAGGGGTGTGTGGGTGCTTCGTGGATCAATATATATAATTTTATCATATTTTTGCTGCTCTATTTCAATGTCCAAGATTTTTTAACATCACTTTTAGTTGCAATGCAATGTACTCATTGGACTTTTAATAAAGCTCAGTCTTGTTTTCTCTCATCTCAGACATCAGGGGACAATTAAAAATATTCAATAAATGAATCACGTGAGCCTATTAAATTATTTATATGCCCCCCTTTTTTTCATCCATCAAAACTCCTTATTCTGCAGCCCTCAGCAGCAGCCTGCTCCGTGTCAAATCCTCATGCTATCTATCGATGCAGCCACCTCATGATCCAGCTGGGACTCCAAAGTCCTGCCTGTGGCCACCAGGTCACTTCTTGCCTCAAAAGAAATACAAACTAATGAGTGCTTAAAAGGATGCTGAATGCAGCACAGTGTGGCAGTCTTGGAGTATTCCCTGCAGACGGAGGTTTGTTTGTCTAACAACATCCTCACCAGATGGAGGAGTTTGCCAACCACAGTGAGGGGAAACAACAGAACCGTAAATATGCTCAGAAGCATGCTCAAATAAAATGGCACCCCTGGTCAAAGTGAACACAAATAAAATGGGTTTCATATCAAATCTGTTTTGAAAATCTCTTGTACGCTTTTGACTTCTGTTGCCCGCGGACCTTTGATTCCTTCCCCTCATGTACCCGCTGGCTGCAGTCGATTCATCTTCGTGGCTTCAGAGTTTCACTTAGCAGAGTTGCAGAGTGTTTCACAGGGCTTACATAGGAAGAGTGTAAAAGCCCTTTCTATAAACCAGGGGTCAAACCCAAACATTTACTGACGACAGACGTGAAGGAGAACAGCAAGACTGTGCCACTTTTTAATGAAGTTTTTACTCTGATTTGCGCTTTATTTGCGTTTATTTGGCACAAAAATTATCCAGAGAGTCCTTTTCGCATATTGTATGTATATTGAAAGTGGACTTTTGCCTCCAATACTGACACTAAAGTCCAGAGTGTCGTGTGTTACATTAGGTTTTCATTTGAAGCACCAAATCCTGATGCCCTGGGCAGTGAGTCACATAAGAGAAAGACAGAGGTTGAGCCTTTCATTCTATTCGCGATTCGGTCTGACTTGATACTGTGATGCAGGCCACACATTTACAGCAGTGATGTAGGGATCCAGAAGCTTCACTACCTCTGGCAAGCTGCTTCAAAGAGGAGGAGAAAGATCTCAATGCTATTAAGCAACGTTATCTACTTCATTAACAGCAACAAAAAAAAACAAATCTTGACGTCCTCGTGTAGGTCATACATCTAAAATGGCTTTTTTCATTCACGCTTTAACAGCGTTTCTTTTCAAGCCATGTAGCCGATGCAACAGTCCTGCTTGTGTATCCTTCATGATCACTGAAGCATCAGGGCTGTCGATGCAATCACCATAACCCTGAGGCAGCAGCTGTCTTCCAATATTTAATGTGTTCAAACACAGAGCTGGTCTCCAGGGCGGAGCCCTCTTCTCCACACTTCTCATTTCCTTTTGGAACCACTTCTGATTCAGGATTGTATGTCCACATGTCAGATATGATTTTACAACATGTCTGTCATGTGTATAACCATTCATTAATGAATGTTTAATACACATTTGCGACAAGGTTCACTGACATTAGGACGCAGTCACGACATGCTAATACACTGGTATACACATGAGAGTGATGTCCTTGTTATGTAATTTAAATTAGCGTGGCTAGGAGTGTGAAAACATGGTGCATCATGACTAACACACTGCTGACTCTTGAATGAGTTACACATTGAGCAGCAGCAGGAGTATATTTTTATAAAAGAGATGGTGACTTCACCTGGAGTAAAAGATGAATGAGATGAGTTCCTGAAATCATTGACACAATTCAAGGATGTCCAAAAATGCACCACATGTGCTGAAGTATAACTGTGCGAAAGTCTGATTTAACCCACTGGTGTCACTCTTCAGGAACCTCTCATACAGTACATCTTCTACACAGCACCTTCCTTCTCTGTGCAGTCAATGGAAAGCAGTTTAATTAGAATGATCTCTGTTTCAGAATTTTCGTTGATCAATTAAACACATTTATTTTCAGTTGTTAACTTCAAGAATTCTTCATTCTTTCTGCCTCATCGAACCAGTGGGGCAATATGTCTGAATATGTCTGAGTGCCACTGTCCGTGGTGCTGAAATCACTCAGATGAAAGTGGTCCAATGGACCCCTGACATGTATTGTATATTGTATTCACACTGCCACAGTAAATATAGGGGATCTAAACAGAGGAAGCAGTACTGTGAAGGTGATCATCATCATCCTCATGTCAAGACTGAAATGCTAATAGTCTTCCAGCAATGCTAGCACTCTGTGACTAAATTCTATAAAATAAAATAAAGGGACCATGTTGGCTGAAATGCTAACCCTAAACTCAACACCAATGGATAAATAAAATACATAATAATTACAGAAATAAATAAATATTCTAGGCATACTTTTTAAATCCTCACATCTTGATATTTGTAGATTAATTTCCATTCAGACTGAAGCCAGTCCCACCCCCATCTCCTACTACGGCATGTTCCTTTGTTTCAGAGCTAAATACGAGTGGGAAATGGACATAGTTTTGCAAATGATGATGGCTGTTGGGCTTTGGCAAGTTGATGCCAAGTGTAGTCCCTGAATCAGTTGACTATCTAGAGAGGCAGCCATGCTGGGGACTGACTCATCTCAATCAGAGGCCATGGTTCTCCACAGACAAATAGCAATGACCTGAAATGACGGTGTTGCACAGGCAGTTGGACTGCAGCAGTCTCATCGATCTTGAAGATGTTTCATTGGTCAATCGTGGTGGGTGGATGTGGCATCTAGCTACCAGTCAACCGAGCCTCAAATCCAGACACAAGTGGGCAACTCTCAGGGTGAATTCAGATCTGGTGGGAACCTGGGAAACAGACTCACAGGAGAGTTCAATCTAGCATCTTGTTTCCAACTTGGAAGAAAAAGTAGAACAACGTAAATCAATTTTTAATGAAGATATTAGGTTAAAAAGATGCGTGTCTTCTCTTCAATCCAGCCTTACACAACTAAAGTGAGTGGAAGATATGCCGGCTTTGATAATCAGGGAAGCTAAACCCCAAACTCTTCCCTCTGATGGATGTGAAATACCACAGAATCTTGTCAGAAGCAAGTTACAGCTTCTCAGTCAGCGATTCGGCTGATTCTGCAACTGAGTGTCATAAAAATAACTAAAAATCCATTTGCATACTTTGGAGCGTTCACATACACATGTAGTACCCAATGTGAGTGTGTTGGTTCCCACAAGATTATGAGAGACTCTCAATTGAATGTCAGATAAGATAATGTTAGTAACTAATCCGGCATAAAAGCAAGAACTTTATCAACTCGATTTTGCATGTCTGTCAACCAAAAAAACTGCTGACTGAATAGTTAGTTTATCATAGTTGCTAATAATAGTGAGGACTGTTGTCATGGAATCCAGAATCCAAGCTGAGTTCACTCTCCATCCGTGATAAGAGAAAGGCATTGTTTGATTGTTAGCACCTCCCTAAACAGATGCATAAATAGAGATAGGAGAACGTCAGATTCTAACAAACAACCCAAACCAAACGCTGGTACGCACACACTCCCGGACAGTCAAATGGGGTGGCATGCAAAGAGGAGCGCAGTGCTTCATGTGCATGTGTACAGAGCAAATAACGCCAATGTGTGGAACACAGGAAAACACATGCGTGTGCACACACACTCACAGGAGTAAATACAGCAAAGACGCATTCCATCACATGCTTCATAAACCCTAATGTTACCATTCCAATATGAAAAGGCCCGGGGCGAGACAGAGAGGGAGCCCACCGTGGAGGCGGGAGGACAGAGGCGAGCACATCGCCCCGCTGTGATGATGAATTGATTGATGAATGCAAATGAAGATGGATGCATGTGACAAATACAGATGAAGAGTACAGTGGCGTGCGTCCCCTTTTCTCCAGCAAAAAATATGAATATCTGATGGGTATCTGGCCTTTTATTACCTCCGACATTTAGCTGAACCAGATATGGATCTTTTATCACAAATCATGCGACCAAAGAGGGAGACAGCATTGGGAAGAGCACGGCACCCATTATCCTGAAGCACCTGGAGCCTTGTTAGCATACTTGGGCCTATTTCCAATCTTTATTATCACATGGAGTGAGGCGGGCCATCGTGTCCGCCCAGATGGATGGAAAAAATGTTTGCTTTGTTCATACCAGGAATATGGCTCACACTTTCGTAAATGGTCCCACACATGCATTCATTGATGCTAACTTGAATGACCACAAATACTGAGAGGAACACACCAGATCATGCCACATCTGTTTTATTGAACTTCTCTTGAACTTTTCCAGGTCACCTGATTTATACACTTTGACTTCAGTGGACCAGCCGGCAGTCAGTCATAGGAAGACAGCAAAACTAAGTTGCAATACAGCGTGAAAAGAAAAAGAAATTTATTTCCAACAGTTGATAAATTCTGAAAACTATTTCAATTTCTTCTGATCGTGTTTTTAAATCCTCATTATTTTAGGCCTCACATTTAGCATTGACATAGCCTGTTAGCATAGCAACATTGTTGTCTTTTTATACAATCATGACAAAGCAATTCTTTTTGCTCCCTTCCACTTGAAAGAAACAAGTGAAAAAAAAAACTTTTTTTGTTTTTCATTTTAAAAGGAAAATAATGAAAGGAACCACACGTGTCTTAAGGATTCACAACTTTTTCTTTTCAGGCGGTCGTCTTTTAAATCTCATTTAACTCTCATTTTGTTTCATCCATGCTAGATAGACTTCCCTCATGCCTCATGAGCAACTTCCTTTGAAGCAGCTAAACTGTATTTTCTATGCCTGAGACAATGTTTCACTGATTCAAAAGCTGAAGGAATTATGGGCATGTAAGGCAATTTCATCTGACGTAACGGAGGAACTGTCCATCTCAAGAGATTCCCTAGTTCACTTGCATGTGTTCAGGAGGAGGAAACCAGTGTTCTCAGCAAAATCCTAAACAAGCAGATCTCGCCTTAGTTAAGTCAAAGCTCCATGTGAAGCTTCTGTTTGATCTTGGTTGCAGTTTATAGCTGAACTGCGTGTTCATTAATTATGGCTCGTCCTGGACTTGACAAGGACACTGGAGCCAATCCCAGCTGACTCTGGGTGATGCATGTTTTTGGACAGCAGGAGGACACAAATATGCTTGTTGGCAATCTCACAAGAACATCAAACAATGCAGGGAGATGGAGGGAAGCGGTCTCAGATGTGAGCACTGCAGGGACGCTCATGATAACAAACAAGGCTAACACAAAACCTTACCTTCTCATCCATGTCACTGATGTTGGACTCAATCCGGAAGACTTTATACCTCTACACCTCTTGACTCTTAGTTTCAACTTCTACAGTACAGTGTACAATGATATTATGAAATTATGTGGTCAGCCATCTATTAATACGCAGCAAGCTAGAAGTACAGATGTGTCTGGAATTGGACTCCTATTGAGCAAAGCAATTTGAATATACTTTACATTAGCCACACCCATCGAAAATTCTGCCGAACCACATCCACTCTGCTGTGATTGGCCAAGAGGAAACCTTCAGCCTGCCTCTGCTGACAGCTGTTGTCAGGACCACTTCCATGTGAAACTCACGGAAGCCCCACCTCCTCGTCAGTCTGTGTGCTTGGTTGTTCAGAGATGAACATACGTGGAGGTCCTGCTTTGGTGGACTGGAGAATAGGTTGCAAATTGATGTCACCTGAGCGTCTCTGGACTCAAAACAAACTTATAACCATTACAGAGGGAGGGGAGTCCAGTGTTTATGCCAGAATCTGTCTCCAAAGTCAATAAACATCTGAGTAAATGGCTGAGACATGGCACTGGACTACATTGGAGATCATTTCAACTGGACACCTTGTGTTAGTAAAGAGCATAACAATGTCAAGAACTGAATTAACTCACTTGAATCACACATTACAACAGATGCAAAGCATCAGATCAGAGATGCCACAGCTCAGTCTAATAAGTAGGTGGGGAGGTTCAGCACTCGTTTAATTGTAAGCTGTTCACTGCATTTGTCTATTATTGATCCATGTTTGTTTACTCTCCTCTCCCCTGCTAGCCATGATGGGGGTGGGTGCATGACTACGAGATGAACATCACAACGTTGACCACAGTTCTATGCAGAGTGTAGCCCGACTAAGGCAATAGCTTCAGTAAATCCCTGAGTGCTGCAGAGAGAAAACTAAACTACAAACTACAGAATAATATCAGCTTGGTGATTAAAAAATGATCGGTTGGTAACGTGGTGGTAATGTCGTCTCCTTAAACCAGAAAATCTAATCCTCTCGAATCAAAACGACCGAGTGAAGCTGGTGGAAGGCAAATTTACACAAAATAGAGGTTATTTAATTCTGAGTTATGACCATTTCTCTAACACACTTACACATCTGCCCATTGTTATTTTCCTTTGTCAATAATTTATCCCAAAATACATTTATTTTTAAATCTATATTGCAGTTTGCCTTATTTCTCTAATCAAAAGTGTCTTTATTTATTAATTTCTTACTCTTCCTTTTTTCTTTTTCACTAATCCAAGATATATGACATGTTTATAGTCTTCATTTCATACAGTAATGAATAGTTAAAATGGGAATTTTGAGAAAGTATCGTTTTTGTCGAGCTTCCTCTCTCTGCATTTTCTTATCAGGTCCTTGTTTCAGATGTTTAGACTAGATGTTTTGCCATGTAATGTTTATCTGTCTCAAGCTTTGTTTATCTTACTCCATCGAAAAGAAACCATTCTTCATATACTTTGTTTTCTACCGTATCAATCCTGAAGCTTTGCACCGTTCACATTTGATCTGACGGTATTCTTCACATTTCATGTGTAAAGCATTGAAACTTCGCGCCACTGATAGACTCTGGAGTACTGAGACACTGATTCCGGAGGGAGATATGGCCGCGTTAGATTCTTGATTTAAAAAAAAAAACCCCAGATCTGTTATTGTCGCAGAGTCACAGGAATGAATCTGTGTGGGGGAGGCGTCACATGTGAAATCCAAATGGAACTCTTTTTGGAGATGGAGAATAATGCAACAAGTCTATAGAAGCTTAAGGTGATGTAACACTCGTGCACTGTGTATCTGCGTGTGAGTCAGTCACTTATTGATGATGGCTCAATTAGATGGAACAGAGGTGTGTGCCCATCATTTCTGACCTCTGCCGGGTGAGACAGTTCTGTCAATGGGGTCAAAGTAGGAGTGAGGCGTTGTGTTAAACATGGTTTGTTTAGGAGAGCAGTCAGAATGCATGACACACACCTTCTATAAATGAGGGTTGAACAAACAAGTTGCCCTTTCGGGACCTCTGCGGCCCCAACTGGAAAAGTAGGGACAGGTCACCATCATAGGGTGTAGGGCACATATAAAGTCAGATGACCACTCAGCGAATATTCCATAAAATAACACTGCAGAGTTTTAATACCAAGAGTCTGCAAAGTAATTTCCATGCATTGTTGTCCAGCATCTCTCTCATTCTTTCTTTCTGTTTCCATCTCTTCTTCATTAAGCCCCAAAAGTTCCAAACTCTGCGACAATGGAATTGTGTTCACACATCACTGACCGGTGACACCACACGAACACGCTCGCACACTCACGCAACCTGCAGCTCTCCGTGCAACGACTCACATGTGGATCCACTGACGCTGGTGTGGCACCTCCGTTTTGCTTGGAGAAGCAGAAAGAGGCGATAGGATGCAGGAAAAAGGCAGGACAGAGAGGGAGGGTTGCAGGGAGGGAGCGAGAGATGGATGGATGGAAGGCGTGCGGGAGGGAGGGCAGGGGAGAATGCGTAGGGACGCAATAGAAGGGGGAGCAATGAAAGGGCTGAGTGCTCCTAGTAAATATTTATATTGCATTATGATACGCACAAGAATGAAAGAGAGAGAGAAGCGAGATGAGGAGAGAGAAAAAGGGGGGATAGAGCGCCCCCATCCCTTTATTAATTTTATTCTCAACCGCTAAGTTTAGCATTCAACACGTGTCGCCAATGATGGAGAAAGGGGAAGGAGGAGGGAGGAGGCAGGAGGGAGAGAGAGGGAGAGAGAGAGGTTGACGGTTGCTAGGTGACGAAGCGCATATACTGAATTTTAACAAAAGAACGGGGAAAGAGGGAGAGAGAGAGAGGAGAGAGGGAGGGAGAGAGGTGAAGAGAGAGATCGGAACTGTAGAACATACATATATAGAGATATATTTTCTCAGTGTGTGTGTCTATGTGTGTGTGTGTGTGTGCGTGGAGGTTTGGGGGGACACCCGCAAAACGGATACTTCAAAAAGGAAGGATGTAAAAAGGATGGAGAGACGCGGGGACAGAGGGGGGACAGGCTGCTGAAAAACAGTAAGTACAATTATTTTAATGATGTTTGCAGTGCGGCACTGTCACACACACGCATCTTGCATGAATTGCGGCTCGGGATGTGAAGGGGGGGCTGCGCGTCATTGAGACCGGAGCGATGGTCTCGGGTGTCGGCATGTGAGGGGACGGATGCTTTGGAGATGGAGGGAGCTTTGACCCTTCTGTCATTGCTGTAAAACTCAACAGCTTCTTTGGTCTGGTTACGCATTTTGGCTTCTTCGCACCAGCCGGGAGAGACGTCCCAGTGATGCGCACACTCTCGCTCTCGGGCGCATTACCCTCACTTCAATTAATCTTATAAACTAAACCTGTAGGCTGTGATTTTGTCTGCCAGGAAGCGTGCATGCATTATTCATAAAGAGAGAGTTTTAAGAGTGAAAACACCGGTGCAGGCTGCAGCTCCCCCTCACACACTCTGCTGCGGATGTTTTCATTGAGGTGATCATATCTGTTGATGGTCATTTTTTGGCTGTCTGATCGTCAGTGCGCGAGACACCAATTAGCTCACCCATCCAGATGTGTTGACTGTTTGCCACCGAGGAATCTTGCCGCTGAGCTGAAAAACACTCTCAGACGGCTGCAGCATTTCATTCTGGCTGTGAGTAAGAGGTTGCACTCTTACACACAGGCATTTGGAGGTGTAGAACTTGAGGAGTTTTGGGGCATGACATTGCCTTGCTTTGCTCTCAAAGGCTTCAGAGACCACAACTTTGACCAGTCATACCAAATGTTTACTGAATGAATCCAAACGTTTATGATCTCCGTCCCCATCAGCTTCTCTGACCCACAGGTGATGTTCGGTTCAGTGCTCACACCAGCGTACTGCAGCAGTACAGCAAGAGGCTTTGACCATAAAGTGGTGCCTTCACTGTCAGTCGGGCTTTTTCTTTGCTGATCATCAGCTCTATAGTTGCCCGAGGAGATCGCTACTGTACCAGCTGCGAGAAGGGGGTAGGGGGGGGGACATGAGGAGAGGTGATGAGAGAGAGAAGGTGTGGAGGGGATAGATGAGTGAAGGTGTGAAGCGAAGGAAAGGGTGAGAGATGGGAACATACGCAGAGGTCACCAGAATCGAATCAACATTTATGTAGTGGTCTCCGCCAAACGCGTGCTCCTCATCAATTTCACTTTATTGATTCATTGACTTTTGCACGGAGAGACTTCAAGCTACGGCTCAATTCTCAGCCCCCTCCCCTCCGCTTTGCACCCCCCCCCCCTTTTTTTTTCTTTTGCCTAGAATTCTTTCCGTTCCCTCGCTCACCCCTGCAACCTGTGACTTCCTTTGCAGCTTCCCTTTCCTCCTCCTTTTCTTCCCAAACATCCCCTTTCATCATGTGTTTGATGCAACATTAGCAAGGAGTTTCCTCAATGCTGCGTGCTCCCCTAGAACCTCTCTTCTTTTTAATACCACTAATTAAGGTAAAGCTTGTTAACACGGAACATCAATTAGTCTTTAACAAGATCAGAGGCGGGTGTTTTGGAGCGATTACTACACTCCCCTCTCTCAGTCGTCTTCTCTGGCCTCTTACTCTTATTGATAAAAGTGTTGCATATTCATTCGGCCCGAAGTGGCCAGCAAACAATTCGGCATGTTTGGTGGCAGGAGGTGTTGTTTGATGTGGGAGTTTAGAACAATGTTTCTTATTCAGAGTTTTGTGAGTGAAGTGTTGTTCATTCTTCAATAGTGTTGGTGAGATCAGAACAACAAGAGCAAATCAGTGTTTTTGCTTCACAACGTTGCTCATTATGGGTTCTAGCTTCCTCACTGAGAGCAGTTATCAAAGATGCTTTGTGCATTTGTGTGTAATGGAATTTAGGCATTTTAATAGTCTGGCAACACAAAAATCTCCTCACTGTGATACTCAGACACCATACATTATTAAACAAGTATATTAAAGTAATGACACATAATCCAGGAACGTGTATTAACCCTGTGAAGCATAGACCATGAAACAGTTGACAGAGAGCTCCAGTTCTTTAAAATGGAGGTCTTTTTTGGTCTATGATTTAAAATCATCAATATTCATACCTGTATCTCATATAAAATATGTGAGCAACATCCACATCAAAAGGTCTTATTTGAATAATAATCTAAAACCATGTGTTCAGTGTAGCTCCCTGGTTCAGTTCTGGTTATTATTAGGAGGAGAGACACTGAGTCACTGTAAAAAAAAGAGACGTGACATCATTAATGACAAACAATCTCCTCTTACAAGTTAGCTCCGTACTAACCGACATGCTAGCTGTTAGCTCGAGGGTGCGTGGCGTTACAGACCAAACACGGAACACTCTTATCATGCTACCATGGTGTTGAAGGGTTTTGCTCATCTTAAAGACGCGTTACCTTCACAAAGAAAACTATTTTTGAACACTACGACACGTCGGTGTTTGAACTCCGTAACTGAGGCGGTCAGTCGGAGGTGAAGACGCGGAGCCCTGGGTGCACAGTAACGGCAGATTCCAGAGAATGTGATGTTTTCTCACTGCTTCTGAATAACATCTCGTTCTCGATGCCCATCCTGCGGCCCGTGTGTGTTTACACCAACAGCAACATGACACATTGATGCACAGATTTTGACGTCGACGCATTTTTGTTGTCGACGTTATCATGACGTCAACTAATCATTGCAGCCCTACATACAAGTCCCATAATACACTACAACAGTCAAATATCTTTAAGCTGTTACATAAGTGCTGCTATCTGTTGAACAGTGTTTCACACATGCTGAAGTTTAGTACTTGGCGACGTGGGATGAGAGTGCGTAGTGAGCATGAGAATGTCATTACTGAGATACACAATAATTATGCAACCTAAGATAGCTGAAGAAAGATGTGCTGATCAATACAAATTAACATCATGCTTTTGCCTTCCTCCCTTAATCTTCATGTGGCACATGAGGATATTTTCTCTTCTTCAGTGTGAGGCTTTTAGCTAGGAGGGCGTCTGGGCGTCTGCAAAACATAAAAAAACGGAGGCCCGATTCTTGACTGTTGCTTGGCCGCCAGATGCCGCCATATACCAGCGTGGCCAAGCTACGGTCGAGAATCGGGCCTCCATTTTTTCATGTTTTGCCGACGCCCAGACGCCCTCCTAGCTAAAAGCCTGTACCCACCTCATGTTTCAAGTTTAGACGCCGATATGATGCAAGTTTTGGAATGGTAAGGGAATGGCAAGTTTCTGGACCCATAAACTGCTGCTCTTGATTGACACAAAGATGGGTTCGATTGGATTATGAGTTCACATTCCTCAGCCACAGCAACATCATATCACTGTGGCTGCGACCCACAAGTTTTTGAACAGTAGAATAATTGCACTGAGGACGTACAAAACATCGGAAGTGACCCTCGAACTGATGTTATTATCTCAGACGTTCAAAAAAAAGACCTCTATGCAAGCAATTTTTGTGATGTTATTTAAGATATATTTTACTTTACTTACTTTAAATCCTGACTGAGACTTGAACTTCGAACACGCGACACATCTGAAGCTGTTAATGAACCAAAAGGGAAATTCATTCAGTTAAGAAAGGTCAGCAGAGAGATTTCAATGTCAATAGATTCAGACATATTTTAAGACATCTGGAGCTACTAATGAAGATGTTTAATGTCACCACCACGAATGAAGTCAAAGTCAAACAGTGTCGAAAGCCAACTCCTCATATTGCAGATTTTCCCAGTTTTGTTGGTCTTTTTTACACTGGTGAAGCTACTGCAAACATCTAATGACAATTCAGCTGCCTCACTTCCTGTAAAACATTTAATGGCTGCAGTAATTTCTGTGCATATAGCGGTGACAGTAAGATGATAACAAATCTGAAATGTTGGAATTGTGGTTTCCTGTCTGAGGTAATGAACATCTGTCTCCATGAGAAAATCCCACTCACTAGTCAAATGGAAAACTTCTTCGGCAACATGGCTTCCAGGGGCCACTTATGACCCTTTAATACCCCATTTCTGGTACCAGGATTTAAAATACTAAACTAGAAATGATATACAATTCTATCTTTGTTTATAAGTTTCAAATGCATCAACATGCATTTTGTGCAGCTCAAATTCGATCGTATTATTATCGTATTTTGTATCATCAAAATCTAAATAAGTATAACTAAAATAACTAGAATCAGTAGAGTATCAAACGCACACATGCACACATACACACACACACACTCTTTCTGTTTTACTCTTTGGATCTAGTTGACTGACCGCTGTGATTAATTTTATTCTCGAAACGTCTGTCATTCTGAGGCTTTCAGAAGTGAATGTTGTTACAAGCCACAAGTTGCCAGCAGGTGTGATAGGTATCAATGACTCCGGCTGATCCGCTACACATCAATCAGTCAAAGATTTCCTCCGCTAGCAATGAACAAAATAAGTTGTTGATGATGCTTTTTTGTAAATAATAATGAGCTTCCAACTGGCAGCTATTTTATATCCCTGATGTTTTACAGTAAAACAGTTTCAACTTGCAACCTAATTTATGGTCTCCTGGGGTTCATGATGAACCACTTCTGATTTTAGACAAAGCCAACCATTGCAATTTGCGATTATTATTATTTCTGGCGTCTACTTCACCTACTTTGTGGACAAAATGTTCCAACCACTTTCAGGTGGATCAATGAGCCCCACATGCCTCAGTGAGTCTTGGCTAACCCTCACGCTACACAGATTCACTGCTAACCTCGGGTGAAGTATTGACCACTTTAACTTAGAAGTTCCAGCTGAAAGTTCCATTTTAAACTGACCAACTTTATCATCCTTGACACTTAGCTGGATGAGTTCATTGTAATCGGTTTAGATGGCTGGTGCTAAAACCTGAGAGCTATTTGAAGAATTCAATGCTGAGCCAATTAGTATGTTTTTTTTTACAAACTTTTATGGCATGGTTGGGTGCAGTTGTCACCAGGAGTGAGCTGTTGCAGTTGCTCTTGTCTCGGTTCCTCCAGGAGAAGGGTTTTTTTTTTCAAATCAAACAATGATGTCCCTGCTGACACTCTGTAGAACTGGGATTTGAGCCACTGTTCGTTTTAATTTAGAGCCTCTGACTCACCTGACAGTGTTGCATACTTGCAACTGAACACTGTGTGTTCAACTGTAAAAGTCTTAGGAAGTCATTTTACCCTCAAAGATGATGCTTGTCCCTTGCCTTCCGCCCAGTAAATGGTTTTAGCTTCAACAGCCGGTGACCCTTGAACAAGAATCAGATGGAGAAAATAAGCAGTCAGATTTCAATTTCCCAACCTCTTAGAGAGGTGCGTCCACTTGCAGTGGTCAGTATCTACAAATGTTGAAATTTTATAACAACCTTGCTTTGCTATCGCTTTGTGTGGATGATTTACTTTTACTGAGGATAACAAAAAAGCATCTATTTGTAGAGAGACGGTGAAAGTGCATCTGGAATGAAAACAATTTCTGATGAAGATGGCATCCCAAATTCACTTGAATTGCTCTCATTATTGCCTTGTACTTAATATTGCAATATTGGGTAAAAATGGAAAGAAAATTTTGATGATTTTAAGTAATCAGTAGGGCTAAAAATAAATCTGCATCAGTGAATGATGTCACTGCAGAGTGACTCTACTGGGACATTAGAGGTGGAGCAGTTCCGGAATGCCTGGAAGGATGCAAGCTCTGTGTGTGAAGTCGATCTTCACTGCATCGTGCTCAATGGCACTGACCCACAGATGCGGCTCTAGAAGAGGCTTTGGAAAAAAATGATGATGAGAAAAATGCTTCAGTGTGACAGGTGAGAGGTAGAGTCAAGTGCTTGTTGTGGAAATACCTAGAAAGAAATTGATTCCCGTAAATATATGAATGCTGAACTAACATCAGTGAGGTCAGTTTTAGCGCTGCTACAGTTGTTAAGCTGATGTGAGCTTGTAGATGTTCATAGATGTTTCCATCCGGTTAGCACTTAAGTAATTAAATGCAGTTCTCCAGTTTCATTCTTCATAGTTCAGACTCTCTATGGCAGGAGATTTAGCTCTCAGTTCAGCATTGATACACACTGAAGTGGAATAGCGCAGCAGTAGACAACGCAAACTATCAACACCAATATCCCAGCTTCATCTTGCTGCCACCACTGGGGATCTCACAGACACACTGAAGTCAGGAGCAAAGACTTCAGGAATGTGGTGGTGTTTAAAGACTTTTCTGATGCCAAGAGGAAGCGGAGCTTCAGGTTGACACTCGGGTAATTGGACAAGCCAGGTAGGATGATGGAAGGAACCCCCACGAGACAGTCAACATGAATGCCTTGAGGCTAATACATGCATGAATATCGCAGGAGCTGTGAACTCTGCTTTTGCAGGGTGACTTTTTAGAACTGGTTATTAAGGCATGTGTATCGTAAAGGATAGTCCTGATAGGCCTGATGCAGGCAGGTGTTTGCACTCTAGGCTTTATGTGTGTCCACTTACACATATTGGTATTGAAGTCTTTATTTAAGTTTACATTTACTACAAGTTTAAAGCAGCCATTAACTCAATAGAGATTTGCTGTCTTGTGAGAAATGAATCCTCTCTGTTGCTCAAAACTCTGGTGTTATGAAGGTGATCCTGGCCTGGGGCCGCCTACATTTATATTTTGCTAATTATTGCACTTTTTTAAAATTTCAATTTCATTGATGCACCAGCTGTATATATCAGCATTTACATTGCATTAGCAAAATATAGTTTTGTTTGGTTGCATACAAATGTCATTGCAGTGGATTGATGAGAGAATTCCGTAAGTTGACAAGAATTAAAACTGTAGATTCTATTTTTAGTTGGCTGCTGCAGATGAAAAGCTGGCGTATCTAAATCATGCTGCATATAATGGATTAGTGTAAGCTATTTTACTGTAGCCGCTTTACAGAGGTCAGACCCACTAGTGGAAATGTGATGCAACACATAAATGGTATCCAATTGACCGACTGGACCACATTCCATTACACAAACCCTTGGCCTCTGTTTACCTGCTCAGCAATAACATGACGTTAAAATAAGGCTGTGTAGTTCAAGTCCTCTTATCTAGTCATAGAACTAAATTGTACTGTCATAATTCAAACAGCCACTAGGAGATGCAGTTATCTGTCTTATTGTTGCTACTCTGCTGAAGTCTCTTATCGTGCTTTGTACAGACCAACTTGGTGATGTTGATGTGAAATGTACATTTCATTTGACATCATCCTACAGGCCCAGAAAGTGGCTGTCAAAGCATGAGGCATAATATCATTTTAACCCTTCAGGGGATAATCCGTGGATAATGTGCCCAAATTCCTCTGCTGATCAGAGGTCAGATTATTGAGGCAGCAGCCTACCGTATTTAAAGAAGCCCACAAGAAGCCTCTTCCACCTGTACACTCCTCCTCTAGTAATATATTCTTCTTCTTCTTTCATCTAAAGATTCTTACCATGGATTTGCATGTGTCACCATGGACCTTGAGGACAACTAGTCATATACACACAAACACATCCGAAAAATAACTTTATTAATATCAAAGGAAACTATGTTTGTAACATGCTCCGAACAAAACATATCACAATAAAATAGTATATTATATATATTATAAAGAGGAAAAAGCTATAAAAAAGAGCTTAGAATCAGGGTTCAAGTTCAGCATGTAGCTGTTCAGTAAAAGAAATTCGGGATTCTGAGGTCATTTCCCAAATTTAAAATGAACTCCACAAGTTCTTTCTAGGATGCCAATGTGTTTGAAAGCCTCGAGGTGCTGGCCAACTCTAGACCAAAGACACTCTGAATATTAGCACATGCAGTGTAATGACAGGAAGTCATTTAGCAAACTGACAGACGAATGGACCTGCTGCCGGGCAACCAGACATGCTAATAACACTCAGGATTTTCATTCGCGATCAGGTGCACACGTGCATGCACACACATACAGTAGCCCTGAGCAAGAGCATGGCGTGGTTTGGGAATACAAGTGAGGCAGCTTGCAGGCATACAGCTTCACTTGGCTGGTTGCAATACACAGTCTCAAGGAGCACATCCACCCATGGGTATGCAGTTATAGGCGCTCACACTGAGGGGGATTGTGAGGGTGAGGGAGGCTGAAATGTTTTGCAGCGGTGGTGCAGTTCTTCACGGTGATAGATGGAGCAGGAAATGACAGCATAAGTGGTTATTAAAAAGAGGAAATGGAAGCATTTATAAAAACCAGGTTTGTCTGTGTCTGCGGTCCATGTGGTGCGCCACCCGAGGCTGCTGTGTCATGCCTCCTGACTTGTGGGGCTTTCCTTCGCTGCTTTCCTAAAACCCTTTGTCACCCTCAAAGCATCCAGAAGCCAACATCCATGCCGGCTTGGAAGTGGGTTGACTGTTGATCAGCTTTAATGTGCGCCGGTACCTTGTGTACCAGGAACTTCTGTTGTACTCAATCACTCTTCCAAATGCATTTACTGCTTGTTCTGCTCAGTGTCTCTTTTTGTTATGGCATCTGACATTTTACACACCAATAAGTGACATATTTAATGCCCAGATTACACATGACTGACTAGTTTAGGCAGCATGTTAACACATGCCACACACAAATAGCTACTTGCATGGTGCTATTAGGATACATTAACTTAGCAGTTCTATTGTCGTCTCAACCAACGAACACCATTTGCCTGCAATGATAAGTCATTTTCCAGTTAAACCAGCTTAGCTGTGTCCAGACTTGGACATATATTTAAATCACGCCTCTGCACCAACTTTAACAACTATCCTGCTTTTTCAACTTAAGTTTCAATGCCGTAAAGGTTTCTTTTAAAGATCCCACTGAAATGCATTGTGACGCTAAATCTTTGACTTGCCAGGCATAAGTCAACATGAGATCGACTGACTAGACTTAGAATAAAAATATTAGAATGGCAATCGCTCTTGCTTCAGGCAGCTTGGTGTCTCCTGAAGTCAAATCCTAAGTCACTCAAGCATCGTGGCCAATTATAGTTCACTCATAATTGGAAATCTGTCAGCCGTCATTTTGAGGGTGACACTCCTGTCCCTGCGTGCCACCGATTCTCAAGCAAAGATGAAAATCATTTTTAACTAAGAGATAAATCAGAGAAACAGCAGGAAGCAGCCTCGGTGGTGAAGGTCTCATATATCATTCAGACACAGTTTCATCAATGCCATGAGAAACAACTAAGGTCGAGGTATGAGTATCACGTTTAAGTTGGACGGTTCCAGACATGATTGTGACACGATACCTGAATCATTTTGAAAGTAAAAACATCTGTTCTTTTCGCCATACAAAGTCAAACGTAACATTACACACATTTGACTGCACTCACAACAACTTACAGCAATATAAAAAAGCAGTACCCGAACAAGAGGGTTAGTAAAATACATTGTGAAAGTTGCCCGTCATTTTCCTTTTGTTTGTTTAAATGTTTGTTTTTGTATAGCTTTTAATATGAGCTTAATAAATTGCAGACCAACTAGGAACAAGGAAATGAACCTCAAACTAAAATGGTTGCACGAACATCACATCTTCAGTGATGTTTTTTTTTTGGGGGGGGGGACCAACAACATCAGGCCTTGATAAGCCTATTTATCTATGTATCGAAACGTACAAGCTCATTCTACAGCCTCCTTCTACAGCCGCTTAATGGTTGTCTGCTTTGCTGTACCATTCATGTAACATTTAGTCACTTCTTTGACTGTGGTACCTTGTGTCTGTGTTCTCGGTTCAGAGCCTTGTGAGCAGCCCTGGCGCTAGAAACCTCATGTTGAGTGCCAGCTAAACGGACACTGTAGTTCTAGTGGTGCCATTCAACCTGGAGGGCGCTTCCCACTGTGGCATTTTAGTCTTCTTAACATCTGCCTCCGGATAGAGATCCTCCAGTCACCTCACTGCCTTTGGTGATCTGGTTGCAAGCAACTAGTAAGAATACTGTTGATTATTTATTGATACAATACAACAGAAACACTGACAGAGACCATCACTGAACTAGGAGATAGACACTGACAGAAACGAGGAAATAAAACCTCAACCAAAAAACAAACATAATGATCACAACATACAGTACTCACGAATATGGAATACAGTCCGAATGAAGCATACTCACGGTGGACTCAGCAAACAAGCACAGAAATATACTGTATGCTCACAGCAGTCCGGGAGAAGAGGAAGAGGACAGAAGCCAAGTGGCAGTCAAAACACACTCATGTAATTTAGCTAGAAAAAACCTAACTATTCACCAGAATACCAGGCAAGCAACAGCAAGAACAAGAGACAGAGCAGGTGGTGATTGCAGTGTAGTTCCAGGTGTGTTCCATTAGTAAGTCATGTACTCGGTGACTCAGTTGGGAAGGAACAGAAAATACACAGCCAAACTGGGTCTCAAACCCCAGCTGATAGACCGGTGTGGCTTATGTATGAACAAGATCTGTTTTCCTTTTTAAATTTAGTGGGTGAGGCTCATATTCCGGTGCGTTAGATAGCCCGGAATTTAAGCAAATTTTGACAGTCACAACTTGGTAAAGTCAAACATAATATTATTCGTAAAAATGCTGGTGAAAAATCGCAGCATTAGAACTTGCAGTGTAGTGTGGGACTTGAGGTGCTTTGCGAGGGGCAATTTCTACTGCCATTTCCTATCTAATGTATTACTTTTTTAAAGTAACATATAATGCAAGCATATATGACTTTTAAAGCATCACTATATTTGTTTTTGGTGCAGCGTGGGTCCGTGGGTCAAAGGAAACTGTCCTAAAACCGAGTCTCTTGTCCCATCTTTACGAAGAATGATCGCAGCAAAACGGTGAAATTTTTTATCACAATTGGCAAAATACACCATACAACAATATACCATAAATCTCTTTTTCAACATTAAGACACAAGCTCTGTCATTTCTCTGGAAAGTCTGGAAAGAGCGAAAGGCGGAAGATGTTGAAAGACGACCCAGATAACCCAGAAAAAAAAAACAATTTATATAGCTCATTTCAGAATGCTGTTCACAAAATGCTTTTCTGACAGAAAATTACTTAACCAATGGAAAACTAACTCATGGAGTATTGTGGTGTTTTTTTTTTTTTTTTTTGGCACGAAGCCTGCTCCCCAGTGCTGTGCAGCGAAGTGCTCCATGGAGCGTTGCAGTTCGCTGCATGACACAATAGCTTAACAGGGATCTAAATTCACTTGGTTCCATTTATTTAGTCATGCGTCAAGCCTTCATATATATTTTGTTTGAACTTCTGTTATACAACTGTAAGCTTATCTTGTATAGATATATTAAAGAAGAACAGCAGCCCAGAAGCCTCAGATGCTTGCTTTTATCAAGTTATTTTTGTACAAATAAATGCTTACAGTTTGTTTTTTTGAAAGCAAGCTGTTAAGTCAGTCATGGTGTGTCTGTAGGGGAATGGGCTGGGGTTGGGATAATTGGCTGGTGGCATGGCTTTGGATGCCTTGTTACAAAATCCTAGGTAAAAGCCTGACCCTAACCTTTTACAGTTATTTCACATAATACATAATTATTCACTGAAAGATATATTCAGTAAATCTATATTCATGTATGTTTGTTTATCATGTGACAAAGGCAATTGAGAGGCTTTTATTTTTCCTTTTTTTGACACACTTGCTAGCACAAGCAATGAGATGATCTCAAAACTTGTGAGGCCTGTGACACTGTTTTTGTACATACAATAAAATAGCTAGCAGACATTGACATGTTTGTAACATCGTAGCTTTACGATAATACCATCGCCACATTTGATAAACACGTCACAGACCCGCAGTGAATAAAATGAATGACTCACACGTACAGTGGAAACATTACCTTTCCAGCATCTTTAGGACAAGGGGATCTTAACCTTTTTGATCTTGGGGCCCACCTTATTCAAAACAAATGGGGCAGAGGCCCATTCAAGTAATAGAACTAATTAATTACTCTTGATTTTATTTGAGTTAAATAACATATTTAATCCACTTACACGTAAACAAATCCAAACTTTGTGAAGTTATATGAAATCATCACAAGATATTTATTTGCCATTGAAAAGTCCAACCAGCAGCAGAAGTAGGTTCAAGTCATATCCAAGAAAAAAAGAAAAAAAACGACACATTTGAGAACATTAGAAAAACTGTACGTCATGAATGCAATTCTAAACATAATAAAACAATGTCTAAATATCATCAGTTTTCCCCCAAATAAACTCTAGAAGAAGATATAAGTAAAGTGTAATTAATTTAATTAATTTAAAAAACTGCTTCAACGGGTGCTTTTCATGAACAGTTTTTCACTTTTTATTATTGCTTTTTCTTTTCAAGAACTTCGCCATAGTTGCTAACTATCACAGATTTGCAGCTGTCAAGTCAATTCAATGACACACTACTGCCACCCTATGTGACAACTCTCACTGCCCAGAGGTGTAAAACAAGAAAACCTTACGCTCTCGCGGCCTAAAAATGGGCCTCGGCCATGTGGTTAAGATTCACTCGGTTACTCTATTCTCTTCCTGGACTCAGTATGTGCGCTGATTGCAGCCATAGTGAAAAGTAATGACAGCAGTTTCCATAGTGTCTTTCAGTGACAGGTAAAGGGGTAAAGTAATTCAGAGGTCACATGGATAGCAGCAAGGACCCTTGCAGGAGTTGCCTGTATATATTACGTTGTCTAGAGGTTCAATGTGATAACCATACTGAGTGATTTATGACTGTTCAATATGAAACACATCATCATAAAAAATATAAAAGCTCTCGCAAGGCTATGATGAATTACCACACAATTTAGCGTACTGTGGTTTGGTCAGGGGATGTTTTGTCATTTATTTTAGGGATGCTACGACCAGGATTTTTGCTGTTGATCATCGATCCCAAACAGCCAGAGTGCTGATCACAGATAGCGATCACATGGATTGACAATGATTTTGCAATCAAAATGATGAGGCCTTCTGTGTACTTGTGAAAAAATGAACCATCAAATAATTTTAATTCAGATATGTTTTTATATGCCTGTTCAAGAAGGCAAAAAAATTAAAAAAAAAAACCTAGCAGCATGCAGCAACTATTCGTGAGACATTGCACTTAGGTGAATCTCTTGAGACTTTACGATGTCCGTCCGTGAAATATTTACTGGCCGCTTGTGGCGGGACAGAGACCACTGGATTTATTAAAGTTTCCACTCCAAATGTTGTCAAACGTTTCAGATTCAGGTGGCTGTACCCGACTCCAAAATGGCAACGGTGGTTTCCGACCAACCTGGTCATCAAGCTTGGTGAAATTCATGATTTTCTTTGGGCAATTTGCCTAGCTTAGTTGTAGCCACACTAGCAACCTACTGCTGAGGAACCAGTGCTCTCACTTTCATGAGCCCATAAACCCCCCTAAAACTCTTTCTCCATCTAGTGCTCGAATTTAATTTTAACGTGTTCCCCTACGCAGCATTTTCCTGTACATGTGCTGCAGGATACAAATTTTAAATGACAGATTGAAAGAACCTTCACAGCAGGCTTGTTGCTGCCAAGTGAGCAGCACAACCAGCAGGGCTTCATCAGAGCGCCAGCTGTCACTTGTGATCGGTAGTGATCGGCATTCACCAATCACGCTGAAATTGGCCGATCATGATCGGTGACCGATTGATCGGCGCATCCCTAATTTATTTAAATTCTTCATTTATTGAAGTCATCTGTGTAGACCACAAATCATTGTCCTGCAGCTCAAGCATAGCAAAAACATGAAGTTGGTGAGAGAAATGTTTAATATACTGTAAGTTCCTGGAGTCTCTAAGCCACTGAATATTGTTATGAGCCTTGGAAAAAAAGCTTTCAAGCCCTTCCTTTCATTGATCTACCATGAGACTAATTGAAAAAATGTCCAAATACTGCATAATTGTGTAACTGATCTTGAACTTAACAATCAGCTAGCAAAGAAAGGCGATGTAGATAAGTGGACTTCATCAGTGGAAGTGTCCTTGAAATATTGAGTTGAAAAAAAAAAAGTGTTGGAACTAATGAATGAATTGTTGCAACTGTCTTCTAAAAATCTGGTGTTCACTGACACTGAATTTGGGGAATATCTCTGACATTGTTGATTTAGAGTGACAAGCTGAAGGCTGCTGTTCAATTCTCCAAAGGCAAATAATCACTCCACCCAGACACTGAACCAGCACAGTGTCTGCTTACAGCAAATGGAAAGGAGATTTACTGCTAAGAACCTTCATTGCCGGATGGCATGATATACTGTATGTGCAAGCAGGAACAAAGCAACCCACCTAGTGGGGGGCTGACATTCCCCTCACTGCCAGGTGGTCACCTAACACCTGTAACACCTTCTTGACTGGACTGGATGCTGAAATTACTCTCTGATGCTGTGTCAACTCATCCATAAATACTTCTCAAACTCAAACTAAATAGTGCAGTGGTTCCAAAAGCAACAAGCAAAGGAGTTTTAAACTTGTCACTCACACTCTCAGCTGCGTAGTTGAAGCTCGCGCAGCCGCGCGTCACCCAGTCCAGTCAGACTCCAGGTATTCGGTTAGATATTGTGGTTGTGTAATCTGACAGCAGTCAGACTAAGATGCATTTTAAAAATTGGTTGTAGCCTGCCACCTATTCATGACCTGTATGTCTCCAGCACCCAGAGACCAGATCAGAGCCGACCCTTCTCACCCTGGTCATGGATCCTTGTTATTTTTATTTTATTTTGATCATTACTATTATTATGTTTTTGACTGCAGATTTTCCAAAGCACTTTCCTAGTTGGTGGGATCCCCACTGACCATGGCAATAAATCTAAATATAAAAATCTAAACCCAGACAGCGATCAGACCCTTTACTGCCTGGCATTTATTATGTTTGTGTGGAGTCGCCCTGTACACGTAGTTTCCAGCATCTAGCACCGAGTCGCCTGATGCAAGAAGCTCACCACCCGCTGGAAGTTTCCCAAGACAAGGTGTAGGTCTCTAGCCGGGATCAGGTCCACGGCCAAAACCCGACTCGCTTGTGTTCTCGGACTTCTGAGCCGAAAGACCTTTGTCCCGAGACAGAACCCGCAGTGCGAAAGCGCCCTAAAGTGTTGAGGCTGGCCCATCTAGCTCCCTATACAGAATATTAATGAGGGAAAGAATGTGGGTTCTTTTTGCATACAGCAGCTCATTTACAAAATTAAACCATGATGAAAAACAAATCGGATCACTGTAGATACTGTATGAACAAAAGATACCACTGTTCTTCTGAATAGGAGTCTGCCACAAGACCTTCGCAGACATCATCTTTGTGGCCTCTACTGGACAACCTGAAAACAGGGTCACCAATGTGGTGTCCGCCCCCCCATGGACCGCAAGTTGCCTGCATGACTGTTTCCACCAGCTAGCTTCTAAACTTGTCGTATCTTCTGTTGCCATTCTTCATCAATGGCACTTGCATTTGTATAGATTTGAAAATGACAATATCTTTAAAATGATTGAATGAGAAATGCATTTATTACAAATTGATCCTATGAACTCCAACATCCCAAAACAGCATTTATACAAGCTAAACTCCAAATATGGTCCCCGATATAGTTACTACTTTACACAAGCAGATGACAACTGTAAATTGAAAGTAAGCAGCATTTCTGTGTAGATCACATAAGTCCCCCCATTCTTTTGAAATGGTGATAGCAAAGTTCAATAATTAATTGAAAAAACTCTGGCACCTAATGGGTTAAGATGCTGATCTACAATAGTAGTGAGGCTGTCATCCAAAAACATGGAGGAAAAAAAAAAAAGAAAACAAATTGGTTAGCCGTGAATGGGAGGAAGAGTTCTTTTGTCCAACTGAGAAAGGAACCTTTGTGAGGCGACTGTGTCGATGGCAAAGTGGCACACTGCGGTAAGACACTTCACTGCCTGTCATAAAAGATGCCTTGGTAACTATCCACCGGGAAGTGCGCTGCGGGCAGACAAAGCCCATGAGTTGAAGACAGTTTTGAGTAAGCAGCAGTCGAAGCCTCATTTTGAGCTTGATTTGTTCAGATAAGAAAGAAGGCATTCGACTGCGCATTGACTATTAAAATAAGCATTAATGATTATTGCTAACACTGACCTCAAATGCAAGAAACATGCTCGCTCGCTGACGCCCAACTGGGGGCATTTACGATGGGTTGACATTTGCCAGCATGCCCCGCTACTATTGCCCCTGAAGATAAGGGGATTGGAGAAAGTGATTTTCTATCACCTTTCTGTGGAGAAAAAAGGTGATCGTGGTGACAACAGACTTGCTGAGATCTACTGACATAAAGGTTTCATCGCTCACTACAATGGTGACCCAGACTTTCCTTTTTTGTGTTACTGCTGCATTATTTACCAGAAGTGAAAAGTGCTCAGCTTTGCCCAGGTAATGACTCGCATAGTGAAAAGAAACAACGGCATCTGCACCAAAGGCACACACCACTGGATGTCCAAGGCTATTGGGGGGGATATAGGGAATACAGTTACCTTCCTCTACAGACTAGAATCACATGGCTCAGCCGAGGTTTCACTTTAGTATGTTTTGTCACGTCTGGATATGCGCTCATGCAGTCCAATGGCAATGACATCTCAGAGTTTGACCTTGCATTCTTAATGGATGTTACCGGTAATCTAACAAAAAACTGCCAGTAACAAGGCAAATAAGAGTAGCAAACATTTTCCCTGTGCATTCATAGAGAAAAAAGCTGCCGTTCTTGACGGTAAAGAAAGATAATGTGTCTGCATCTTAGATATTATGGAAAGTTGCTGATAAGTACCACAAACAGACTTGGTTAAAGCTGAGCAACTCTGTTCTGAATGTACCTTTAAAATGTTTCTTTTTTGACACAAGACTGGCCAATATTGCTCTTCATGCAAATATTTGTCAACAACAACCCAACATAACAGATACTGACAAGAATCTTCTATAGAATAACCTCAGAGGCACTGAATATTAAACACTCTTTTTTGTCAGATTTGTTTATGTGCAGTATCATGGGTATTTAGTTATCTATTTGATTTGTGTTGTTTGATAGCTTGTGACTTGTTGCTTTGGCATTAAGATTCGTTCAACATGTCATTCACGAGTTCATGTTGACAGTGGTCATGTTTATGTTGACAAAAGCTAGTCAATCGTGGTCGATAAATAAAAAGTCCTTATTTCCGTTCAATCGTTCTGCATCACCATGCTGTGCTCAGCAACGCATCATTCAGTGTCAGTGTCATTTCTATGGCTCCTAATGTGTCTTTTCTTGAAACATTTGGGCTTGTCACCACCGGTAAGTGGGCAGTTTGGCCACAGGGAATTTTTAGATTGTCTTTGGGGGAAACATTTCCCATGTCACTACCTCTTTTTCCCTCTAGGTGGCACATCACTGATGCCCTTTCTGTTGTTTACTTTTGATTTAATCCTTGACTCACTACAGGTTAATGTCAGTGCAAGTGTGTCAGAGTAGATAAGTGGAAGAATACTGTACTCTGGCCCTTTTAAAGCGGACAAACACTCTTGCAGTGTTGTGTTATTAGCCATGTTTTCAGCATCGCCGCGAGGGCCACTCTGGATTTTCACTTAAGTCACTTCTTCACCTTTTTTTTTTTTCGAAAACTCTTACACTGAAACTCAAACACTGCCACTCAACCCTTGACACGGGTTCACACTGGTCCTCGCGCCACTCATGGTTTTAAATCGAGATCACTCTCGTGGTGAAAAATGTCAGTATCATGTCGCAGATAAATGAGGCGCGTGTGTTCACCTGCCCGTGTGTGACCTTGTATCATGCTTCAATAGGTAACACTGCCGGCTGCCCACCAGACGCTAACCAGTTTATCTGCTGAATAAGACGGTGGACCGTTACTATGCAGATTTCTCTTCTCGCAGGTCTGTGTGGGCTGCGGTGTCGGCTGCTTTTCATCTGGCTCTTTTAATTAGTGACTGATTTAGATGTGGTGAGGTGATCCCAGTGTCTGACCAATCAATGAGGGAATTAATGGAAGAGCTGCTGCAGAGCAGCGTGGTGGCTCATCGCGGTTACCTTCAGACGAGATGAAGAAAACAATCCATTCCATTTTGCAGTTTACATAGTTCAACTCTGAAGAGGAACCATGCAGTGCTTTCATTCATGATGGTGAATAATCTAAATGCATGGTGAGGATGTATTGCTTCATCAGTGGATCAACATTAGTGGGTCAAATGTAAAAGCTAGAGAAGCAGGAGGTTTTCTCCAGAGCGGCTCCATGTGGACAACACAGAAGGCAAGCTTTCAGGATCCATTCTGACTAGATGAAAGTGCCACCTCTTTGTCAGTGGAGCCTCTGCAAGATCACCCAGTTCCTCAACAGACGATCTTGTGGAGAAGACTAATATAACCATGATCTTTCTGTTCACCACCCGAAGCTAATGGACGCATAGATTGAACCGTAAATTTAGTTTGTGACTCCGCTCGGTTAGACAGGCCCATTGGGAAGACATCATCAGCAAAGATCCGATGGTCACCACACCGGAAACCCTTCACAGCCTGGCAGCTTTTATAAGCGACGTCTGTAAAAAATGATCAACAGAGGGATGGGCAGCATGACGGAGCTCTAATGTTGCTGGAAACTGATCTGACTTATTAACAGCAATGCCAAATCTGCTACTGCTCACATAGGTTGCAAATGGCCTTCGCTAATGAGTCCAGGACCCCACAGGACCCAGCAAGGAAAATGGTCCAATAAGGTTTCAACATGATCCCTGGTCAAGAGTTTTTCCCTATGCCACCACTAGGAATCACCTGGTTAATGCTGTTACATAGACTTGTTAGCTTGTGTTGCTTCGATTTGATTTGATTTGTTTCATCTTGAATTGTTGAACTGTGCTTCACACGTCCGCAAACACATCCGCAAACCAGTTAGGCCAGGTGCATTATTGAAAAATGTAAAACAAATACAGCAATACAGTGAAATAAATAAAACAAAGCGGTCTTCAAAAATGCAAAACAAACAGCAATACAGTTAAATAAATAAAATAAGGCTGTTTTCAAAAGTTCAATACAAATACAGCGACTCAGTTAAATACATAAAATTCTGAAATTAAAATAAGGCTGTCTCAAATAGGCACTTAGACTTAGACTTTCTTTATTGTCATTGCACAAAAGCATCACTGTATTATGGCAACGAAATTTTGGTCTGAGGCCTCTGGTTTCCAAAAACAAAAACTATATGTCCAAAATAAATAAATGTCAGATAAATACTAACAAAAATAAATAAACAAATAAAGAAAAATAAAAATAAAAAATAATAATAACAACAATACATAACTTATTATTGTATTAATATTTAATTTATTATTATTTAAAAAAAACTTAAGCTCAATATAGCAATTAAAAAATGAATAATAGAAGTATAACACTTCTTTAAATGAGGCAAAATGAGGAACTGTTGATACTCATAATTAATTGCGTTACATTTTTTAACCCGTTAAATTGCGGCAAAATTAATTAATCGAATTAACGCGTTAAATTGACAGCACTAACATATATTTATATATTAGTGGTGGGACTTTAACGGGTTAATTACGATAAAGTAATTACAACAAAAAACGCATTAGAATATTTTAATCGCAATTAATCAATTTAATTGAATTTAATGTAATAGTTTGCTCTTGGAACCTTTGTAAGTGCAGAAGTCCGTGGTCCACTGTTCACACTGATGCCCAAGACACATGGCGGCTAGGATGATAACAACAACAACAAACATGGAGGAATCCCAAAAGCTTTTTGTTTGCTTTTGTTCAGGGATGTTTTTCACTACACAATGGTTTCCACTACTCTGAATGTATTTGAAATTCTTATATAAATATTTTTAAGACATTAAAAGAGCTTTAGTTGCTGATGCAAAATAAACAATATTTTGTTGTTTAAATGTATGTATGGGTCCATCATTTGATTCAGTAATATACCAAATTCTTTCAAATTGAAAAATGTGGCTTCTTGTGGCAAATATTCTTACACCATTAAACTGTGATTTATATATATATATATATATATATATATATATATATATATATATATATATATATATATAGATGCTATATAATATATATATATATATATATATATATAGTGTGTGGCAATGTTATGAATTCACCTGATCCTCTGAGCTCTTAAACATAAGGAGTGTGATCGCTGAGGAATAATTCCAGCTAAAACATCCTTAATGAGATAATTCCCCAGGTGGGGTGTTGAGAGGGCGTTTAAGAGAGGAGAGGCAAAACAATTTATATTAAATCCAGTTCATTACGTGGTGTTTTATTCAGTATGAGCTGGTGGCAGAGCGGCGCGGCAGCTGCACCTATATTGTATGTCAGGTCCTGAGGAGGGCAAATGAAATATTCCCACAGTTTGGCTGGCCTAAAGGTAAGCGCTTATATTAAACACGAGTTGGCAGTGGACATTGATGCACTCGTCCACAAAGTCATTTTTTATTTGTTCAAGTCTGTGGAAGCCAGATGGGTTTATGGAAACAGTATTCGGACTGTGATTAGTGTTCCTGATGCACGTATTGGCCCTTTTTCATGGACGCCAGGGACCTCGACAATATTTATGTCCAAACTCTTCTGAGCCTGGTAAAGCATTTGTTAGCAGCCTCCAAGAGGCGAGTGAGTAGAGAAAATAAAACGTGTATGAAAATATAGCTTGAAATCATGGCTCTGTTTATTGTAAGAGCTGGCTGGGGTCAATCCTTGCCGCAGTTCACTTATTGAGTGATGTGTAATAATTATTATTATTGGGCTTGATATGAACATTTTCTTGCCTGAAGAGCAATCTACATGGAAATGAAATACAGCAGAAGCAAATAAGAAGTTGCAGACAAGGAAAATGTCTTCATTCCAGCATCAAATAGTGACGCATAGGTGTTGCGATGGAGTCTCAGAAATTCAGCAGTGAAAATTTTAATAAAGCAACTTCTGCTTTATACCTTTTGTTGAAAGAATGCAGCGTTTTTGTCTCAGGACACAACACAATCTTTAACAAAAAAAGAAAAAAATACAATGTTTAAAAGATGATGACATCATTTTATATATTTTTACACCATGTCCTGTTACGTGTTTCATTTTCCGAGGTATATGTCAGCTAAACAGGTTATTACAATAGATGAAACAAAGTACTTTTTAAGTTATCAGTGAAGTATCATGATTACTTTTTCAAACAATATTTTTTTTACATTCCTGGGGAAACACACCCTGGACCGACAGAGGTTCCAGTCATGATAGTCTGAAGCGGATGTGGCTGGTGTGTGGTGCTTGAAGTCTGCAGTGTGTCAGCAGGCTCGGAATATTCTGCTTTTGTTATAAAAAAAATAGGTCAGAGAATTTGTGGTGCTGCACTGTGACGGGTCCGGGGTTAGACTCATCTCATTTCCATCTATCCATAGAAGAGGAACAAGAAAAGCCCTTCAAGTCATGTAATGGATGGTATTCAGTCAATATACAGTGGAGATAGAAGAGCTGCAAGTGTTTTATCTGGACAAATTTAAATTAACAATGAAAAAGTCTGAACTTGACTGAGTTTTTTTTTTTTTTGTACAATGGTAGAATTGTACTAGAATGAAGTGGGGTGGAATTGTGACTCTTACTTTCAATCAAATCCCTTATGAATCCTACATGAGTGAATCAACACTGACATTTAAAGATTCTGTCGTGGCATTGGTGGTTCATGTCAGTGAGTGGCATGTTGTGACATGCAGTCTGAACCACGCGTCAGTGATTTCTCAGGGAAACAGAGGTGCAACAGTGCTTGTTAAACAGCTGAATTAAGATGGCTGACTTCTGGAGGGAATTTCTTGAAGGAGAAGGATAATAAGTAAACAAACTATTAACACAACATTTCAAATAACTGTAACTCAGCAAGGGTTGATCACAACCTGAAAAGAAAGTTCGCTAAACTTAGATGACTAAAAATAATAATAGCGAACTGCTGTGTTTAAATGTGCGTGAGTTGAGGTCACTCAAGTTATTTAACAGATTAAGTGTTAGTAGCTACAAACTACGGCAGCGTAGACCTGCCATTAAAAAAAAATCAGCTATGACGTTATTTCATGTAACATGTATTTCATGTAATATTTCATGTTATTTCATGTAATCTCATATCATGGAAATACGTGATACTTCAGTATTATGTAATAGCGTCATGTAAAAACATGATTTGCCAGCCAGATTTGGATGTGGGCGAACAGATGAGGACTCAGAGGTGTTCTTCGCCAGACTTTTCCAACTAGGTACCAAGATGGAAGTTGCGTACTGCAACCAGGTGAAACAACGAGGGGGCAGCACAGCAACACACTGATATGATTTGTTAAGCTCATTCTGAGTCATAGCTCTGGATAGTGATGCACACTAAAGAATGCACAATAAAATACATATTTTAGAACGTTGCTGTTCTTTTTGGTCTGCCTTCACAAAGCACCACAAAGTACACACCGCCATCAAAGACGAACATAAAGGAGATATCTAGCCATCTTTGAAGGACCTTGCTATCCGGTCTACTCTTTTGAAAGTCTGACTTCTCCCAGGCGACGAGAACAGGAAACTGACTTGATGGTGTTCCTTTTAACAGGGGCAGCATGTTAAAGAACAGGAAGTGGTATGCAATGGTATGCAATACTTGACTGGCTGTGCAATGAGAGCAACACAGTCAGTTCACTGTGACAAATCACATCACTTGCATACTATTTTCACTCGTGGACCTGTGATCAACTTGAATCGTGTCAAGTCCTTCAACCTATTCTTTAATATGCTGCCCCTGTTTCAGTCTCCTGTTCTCGGCGCCGGTCTGATGCATCACATGACGGTCCTTCTGATCACCTTACGCGGTTCCAGACAGCTCTTCCCAGGATGATGCAGAGAAATAAAATGGCAGGAAGAAGCCAAAGAGTAGACCAGGTAGCAAGGTCCTTCAGAGATGGCTAAAGACATCTCCTTTACGTTCGTCTTTGATGGCGGTGTGTACTTTTTGTGGTGCTTTGTGAAGGCAGCAACGTTCTAAAATGTGTTTTATCATGCATTCTAAGAATATCTAGATCTTGGGTGAGTTTTCAGAGCCGAGGTGATCACCTGTAATAACAAAATACAAATACAACATGACCATCTAGATTCGCTTGTTTACAGGAAAAGCTAACACACAATGGCAACAATGCTAAATGAAATACTACAACGCTAAATGGAAGCCATATGTAGACGAAAGAGATCTGCTCAGTTAACAAACGTGAACAGCCTAAACACAGAACGAGGCCAGTGACTGAATCAGCAAACTGTGTGTTCAACGAGAAGGTCTTGGTTTATTTGCGTCACTAGCCAGAGCTATAACTCAGAATGGGCTAAACAAATCATACCAGTGTGTTGCTGCACTGCTCTGTTGTTGTTTCACCTCTCCACGTCATGGTTGCAGTGCGGAACTTCCATCTTGGCAAAGTTGGAAAGAACATATTCGTAGTGCTCACCTGTTCGCCCACATCCAAATCTGCCTCCGAAGGAATGTTTCCGGGTCGATTTATCATGTAAAAGTGTAATACAGAACACGTTTTCACAGGATGCTGGGCTATCACGTTATTATATAATACAGAAGGGTGATGTAATTACATGATATGTGAGTTTCATGAAATAATGTGACACCTGATTTATTTTTTTTAATTTTATTTTTTATAATTAACCACCAGTCCCACACATTTTAACTGTTCCACAACCATGCTGCTGACATGTATATAATTGCAGTCGAAAAATGGCGGAGATGAACAACACAAAAAAAAAATCACCAAGGGACGCTAATTAAAAAAAAATGTAACTGATTTTGTTTGTTTTTCCATTTTAACTGAATGGAACAATGACATGACTCCCTCTGACATGTCAAGGTGGTGGAGCAGAAGCAAAAACAGAATCACTTGCTCAAAACTCGATCGGTGTGTTTAAACAACTCAGTTCGATGATATGACGGGAAATAAACATTTCAATACTCCAGAATGTCCGAACAGTCAACACAGAGGCAGACGACAGCTGGAGGCGCACATACCAGTATCACACAGCATTAAAGAAGGCAAAGTCAGGACAAAACAAAGCTTTGGCAGCACTATGAGAGTCCACTAACTTAAACAAGAACTAGATCATCTTCAGAATGACATGAATGAGCAGTATCAGGTCTGGAGATGTGATCATGTGGAACGCAGGAATCAGAGTGAATAAGACAGAAACTGACCATGACAATCACCTTTCCAAATTTACATTATCAAATAATTTTGATGTATGATTTTTTTGTCTTCTGTCGCTTCACTGTCAGTCTTTTAACATGTTTTTAATGGGTTTTCTCCAGGCATGTATTATGCTGAGAACCACTGTCATGCATGCTAACCAGTGGCAATCCTGTTTGATCAGACTTTGCAGCCTGACCAGGAGTTTCTTGGTTTGAAATACAGAAAAAGGGTTATCTATATTGTTGCAATGGTATTTTCAAACCAAAGTACTGAGTCTGGAATTTGTTGTACATGAGCTCCTGATCATTGATCAACCTCCAAACCATAAAGAAAGCTCCTCATCTGAGAGTTACAGTACGTGAAACTGTGCGATGCTGTGGCTTAGCTTGACGCAGAATGAGCATTGGCTTTGTCTGCTTTAAGATTTATTCAAAGTCGTGTTCCAGAGGCATTCGTGTGGGAGTGTTTATGAACTGGAATGTCTGCATGTACATCGCTGTGCTTTATCATCCAGGCTCTCAACTGAACTGTTCCCTATAAAACGCTCATGTGGATAGAAAGGAGCATCTCTAGTCTGTGTGGTGCTTAATCGCAAATATTATCCATGACCCCACAGGTATGTTTGATAGGTGCTCCTCTCATTTGTCAGTTGAAATGCTATCAATTCCAGGGAGTTTAAGGAGGTACAGCAACAGCTTTACAACTGTCCTTTTATAGCTATGAAGTGAAAAGCACATACACACACACACACACACACACACAGAGCAGCGTAAGTGCTGCTGCGACAGCACGCTGCGCTGCTGGCTGATCACTGCACAATAGGAGCAGGAGCTGCCTGCCGCCTAGTAGCACGACTCCACAAGAATCAAAGCGGGAGAAATGGAGCCATACTTTGACAGAGCCATGACATAGAAAAGGAGAGGGGAGGAAGTGTTGTTCCGTGAACTCTGGTCGGAAGTGATTAGATGAGGGAGGTGACTGGTAAAACAAATGAAACAAGCAATGAAAATCAGAGGAGTTGAAGCAGCATGTCTTAATTTGTATCTTCTCTCAAATGTGGGAATCATCGTGACAACAGTGGTTAAGCGTCTTCTGTTGTAGCACCAACTTGTGAAGGAAACTAAAAGTCAATCGATGTGCTCATGATTAGATGCGCTGGTGGGTCATGGATTTGCTTAAGACTAATTCCTTCAGCTGCTTCTTTCTTGCACTGTTTAAGGTGCCTATCCAAGCAATGCTACACCAGACTGACAGTATTTTTAACTGTTGAAGCATACTTCAGTCTCACCGAAAAAGAAGCAAAGTTTGGCCCGAAGTCTTGACCATATTATTGAACAGCAGTCTTCATCACTGCGCCACTGTGCTCACTAATGGCCGCATAAAAAAAACAGTAGCACTGTTATTGCACATTATTCTTTTTATTGCGTTATCACTGAGAGACTACAGACGTTAATGACATAAAAAAAAAAAAAACTGTCATCATGTACTACAGTTTGACATTAAACATGGTAACATGACAGCCCAGAAAACTAAATGATTGCCACAGACTTTAGTCTACTAACTTTGGACTTTCAAAATGCATATGAACAGCTTGGACTGAGTGTGAAAGAAATAATTGTTTCTCTTAGTAGTACAGCGCTTCCGGGATAATGCTTTTTTGCTGCACTTTTAAACATCATACATTAAACATGTTTACTTACATAGTCAAGCTATCGCACGCTTAGCTTGACTATGGTCGGACCGGGTGATCTGCATCTGCACAAGCTTCTGCCGTGCTGTTTGATCTGTTTGAAGAAGCTCTCTTCCACTACATCGATGTGTTGAACCATCATGCCAATGCCCCGATGCCGAACCCTCTAGTTGATCCTTCAGTACGACAGCTGTGTTTCAAGTGCAAGACAGTGTTCTCGGGTGCTGTTAACACGAAAATGGCAACGATCAAATCCACCACTGGTTTGTGTTGGATGCGTTACAATGTGGCCATGCAAATCTGACAACTTCTGAAAAGTGTTCCACAACGGGAACTTTCAGTGACAATGATGGCTTTGCTGCCTGTGTAAATCCTCCCGATGTAAGTACCAGATCAGCTGAGACACGTCACATAGGCCACTAATGTCGTCCCTCGGTCTGACTTCAAAAATCCCTCTCATAATATCCTCATTTATGACAACATGTCTGGAGTAATAGTACCCACTGACTGCGCATTGCTTCATCTCAATTGTATACAAAACAGACAATTTTCTGGCACATTTAAAACACAATAAACTACGAGGTACTGTCAAAACTTACTGTAAATAAAAGACTAAATAAAATTATTTGTCCAAAAAGTATAAATAAGTCTACAAAGACGAGGCGAGCATTAACAAGTTTGTACACGCTATTGCGGTATCAGAAAATCACAATTGTCATATTTTAGATCTATTCCTTATTAAGTATAAGTATGCAGATTAGGGCTGCATACCAGTATTGACCATAGTTGTAATATTAAAAATATATATTTTCAATAATGTGCCACCGTTTCCTCCTAACCAGACTCATAACTAGCTCCGGTCTGGAGTACGCAGAGGTTAGATAAAACAATTGTATCACAGAGAGTAATGAGGCACAGGGAAGGAGTACTAGGAGTAGTAACAATAGATGACAGTTATGTGTTTTGTAGTTCAAGATTACAGAAATCACCACGAGATAATAATGCAGAACTAAAATATCTGTGAGTAGGTAACCTGTCCTTCCACCTTTGCATTCATCTCCCTGAAGATTTTACGACAGCAGACAAAGTTACGCTCAGGTCCCAATTGATTATTAGAGTTAGTGAAGATAGTGTTGGAGTTTGTAGTATTTTCTCTACTTTGGTGACTTGAGACAAAACGTACAACCTAAATGAAGTTAAAGACTAATTTGAATGATTGTACCATTCTTAATACATTGCTGCTGTGACAATATTGTTATCACGCAATCTTTTCTCATGAGAATCGTGAAGAGAAAATCGGATATTGTGACTGCCCCAAAGGCCCATTTATGCGCGACGTTGCATACAGATCTGGTTAGGGGGTCTTCTTTCTGTGTACATTTCGTCCGTATTTCTGCATATTTCCAAACAGAAACTGCAAGGGCAGTTTTGCTGTTCACTACCTGATAAAGAGACACGAAGAAGACAACAATAACAATGGCGGAAAGTCTCGTGACATATATACCCTGTATATACATTCAATGTTTAAAGTCCTTTACGTAAGAAGTCACTGACATTCAATATGATTTTGTTGATATTAAAGTTGTTAATGCTGTTTCATGTTTCGCTCCTGGTATGACCATAAATCATTCTTGAATGATTAAGTTATGCCTTTTTTTCTCAGTGACTGTTTCTCCTTCTGTACGTCTGTACTATACTGATGTCAGTGTACTGGAAGCCTATTCGGCCACACCTTCTTGATTTATATTTTTCTTTTTGTTACGTGTGTGGTGTGTGTCCGTGTGGGCACTGACGCTGTAGTGCACACATGAAATTCTACTTTCTCATTAAAGTTCATTCAAGTGTATGAGCATATTGTCGTCATCTGTGGCCACCTCAAGCTGGTCTGACCAGCCGAGTCTTTCTGGTAGTAACACGAGCACCACAGAGTGAGGATCTCTCCTCCCATCAGCTCTGCCTTCTTATTCTATTGACCGGTCAATCTGAAGGACAAGAGCTCATGCTGCTACCCTTCATCACAGAGGTGACATTACTCAATCATCTGGTTCTCATGTAAAACGGGACACGTGGTTCTCTTTTTCTGATGAATGTTTTGTTGCACGGATAAATCCAATATATATCAGACTAGTGTTCTGATGAGCTTGTTTGACTGTTTCCCCCTTCAGAAGAAGATTCTGCCAGCAACAAAAATATCATAATGTTCAGCTTCCCAGATGGAATTATGTCTCAGTCTGTGTCGTCTTGAAGTTTGCAATGTGGGCTCCGTGCCGCTGCACTCATTTGGAAAACACTCATGCTCTACCTGAACAGGTCAATAAAACCCAAACACATGACTCACAAAACATGGAATTTGTGTCGTCTGAGATCAACAGCAGAAGTCAAGCAAAGGAGAAAGGGGAAGGCGGTCAGAGCAAGAGGAAATCAAAGAAGCAGTGTATCAAGGAAGGGTGCATGTGTGGGGATCCAGCTGAGGATTGTGGTGACACAGTGAGAGGGTAGAGTCAGGAATGATAGTGAGTTCAGTGGTAGGAAGCGAAGTAATTCATCAATAACTGGGGAAATGGTGATTAAAAACCATCATTTCTGAGTGATAAGGCAGCCCTATTTTTATTATAATTTATGGATGTTCATTTTGGTTTGAATGTTAAACAAAGGGTTTGCTGGCCAACCACATTACTTCTTTGCTCTGATAGTTTTATTACATTTTATTTACATTCATGCTTGGTGTTTCAAAAGAAAGATGGCTTGGTCTTGTCATCCTACAGCAAGGCGTCCGAACAGAAATGTTACTTGGCAACTTGCTAAAAACATCTGGCGTCTATTGAATCGGTAGGGCAATGTTTCAAAAATATACAATGTTAGATAGTGGGATTTTTGGGCATGGGCAAGTACAGGACAGAGGTGCAGAAGGGGAGGAGGAAAGATGATCAGACACGTCAGAACGGACACACTTCAGTGGCTGCGATTGAGGTATGAGCCAATTAACACATAGAGCATTGAGCTCCAGCTGCACTCTCGTCCCCATTCCTCTGCACCCCCACGCTGCCATATTACTGTGTGACACTCACACACTGCCGCTCCACTCAATATATGCCCACTGTCGGCACCGCACTGTGCTGCCACTTAATATCATCTCTGACAATAGCACAACGACAGGACTAAGGAAATGATGGAGACGATGTTCGACCATATTCCTTGAGTACACAGCTGTCTCAAATGTGGACAAAGGAAAGAGCAAAAGTTCCTTATTCCAGACACTTAGGGGGACTCACGGAGAAGCTGTGATTTCTTGAAATGGTGAAAAAAAAAAGCGCATGGACTTTCACCAGCCAGCATATATTACAGTTGTTTTGTACCAGCTGTGGAAAGCTGCCCGGCTGATTCAGTACAGTCCGTGCCACAGGCTGCAGGGAGCAGGTCCATTACTCTGCATGACAGAACGGAATGAAGCGGCAGCGCACGACTTGGTCTAAACACAATGCTGAACACTGCACTTCCTCAACTCCACACACTAAGCTCTGCAGCCTCTGCTGCTCTGTTCACATTTCTCCACAGAGACGATGCGGGACAAAGCCTGGAAGGCTGCGTCCTCCAGGGCAGAGATGGAATGAAGCGCTGGGATGCTGATTCCTGCTTCTCTAGTACTAATCACCCTTACAGGGGCTCCACAGGCAGTCACTGCAGCTGTTGCAACTAGAGTTGATGGAAAACATTGTGATTACTCACCGAGCACCGCTCTGATACTGAGAATAAATAATTCAGGTTTGTATTTTGAGGCTACAAAAGTTTTCAGTCTCATTGGATCTACAAAGAAACTGTTGGAGCAGGAGTCTGAAGTTTTAATGTGAGCAAGAGATGTAACTGAGCCTGTTCAAAACCATTTTGGAGTCTAACTTTTTCATGATGAGGAGCCATTTTGTAAGGGCCAGGTTCTTGTGGCAGAAACACTGCGGGAACACAATCACAAAGCATAGTGCAATAGATAGTCTGGTCCCTCACTGAAGAAACTATGAAAGATGGTGTGGTCATTGGACGATGCCCAGTCACAGACCTGTTGATCTGGAAGTTGATGCTCCCCTGGTTTTTCCCCTGCAATGGTGCACTGGCTCATCTGGTGTGTCCACCGGAAAGCACCATGTGAGGCGGCGGTAGTGCTCTTGGTTGCTCCAGGGTTGGCGTGGACATTCATGCTTTCGTAGCCTGTAAGAACTTGTTGCCCTCATTGGGTCCTCCAGCTTCTCGAGCTGGAGTCCCTTGCAGGACGCTAGCTTGAGCCGGTAGACCTTCTAGTATCCTTTAAGGTGTCAATCTGTGCTTGGCTTTGGCCTCTTCTGGAAGTGCGAAGTTTGTGTGCCCTCCACAAACCTTGTGTGCAACTGTTGCTCAAGCCAAACCCTGCTTTTTGTCGCTTAGTACTGCGAGCCTCTTACAGTGCAATGGGCTTCACTGTGAGGGCTTTTTGCCCTCCTGGTCCTGATGATGGTGAAATAGAAGAAGAATAACTTTATTTCAATCCCACATCAAGCATAAAAAAACAACTCTCCCATTTCAATGGGATCGAACAGGAACAGAGAGAAGAATAAGTCGTACATTTTTTTTTCCTGTTGGAATTTCATCAAGTCAAGTTCTTGCACTGGGTGTGCAGAGTTGATCATGAATTCCTCACACAGTGTAGTAGTCTTCACCGTCATATCCGTTGGTGTTCACAGTTCTTCCTTCATTTCCAATGTATTCAGCACATTTTGGTGTCGAATGAATTTCTCCAAGTCTCTATTGTCTTTGTTATCATATGCTCCACCGGCTTACACAATGGACATGCTTCTAAGATGGTGCATGGTAGCGAAGCTCTTCTTTCACTGTGTGTCTATGAACGACATTTTTGCTGCTGCACTTTGTCAGATCTTTACTTCTCGAACATCACTTTGAGCACGTTGTCTCGTGCACCAGGAACTGAATCGTTGAACATGGCCAGCTGCAATAGAGTGTGCATCCATTATGATGGTTCGAATCCTGCAAATCAACGTAATCCTGCCTATTTTCAGGAGTATAGAAAAGATCATGAACACACCATCCGCATGCATCTTAGACACATGGGTCAGAACTAGTCACATTGAGGGACACTATCTGCACCATCTTGTAGTGAACAACATTAGAGCCATTTCAGAAAGACAAAAGATGCATAGGTCGAGACTGCATGTACGGTGATAAATCTCTGTATCCAAACTTATCAATCATGTAGGGACGGCTATCAGTGCAGAAGGAGGAGATGTAATAGGTGTCAATAAAAGCTGTCAGATGATAATATCGCTGTGCTTAAATACTCCACAAACATTGCTGTAGGTGCCTTTCAGTTGTCGCCGTGTTTCCAAGTGTCACTTTCTTTGTTGGGAAAGACAAACTAAACAGGCCCAGAGGAAGAAAATAATTACACAGTTGCTACTGTAAACTGCTTATTATTGTGATTGACATGATAGAAGAGCCAGGCTTTATGATAATAAAACTTTAGTGTCAGTGCTCATATGCCAGTTCGCTCATCACAGGCCGTTTTTGAGCAGCTCCAAATAATCATAGTCTTCATTCCAAGAGTTCCGATCTTTTTCTCTCAGTGATTACCCTCATGCTGACACAGTTTGAATTATAACATGACATGAATAATTAAAAACCAAAGAAAGTTGGGAGATGCTTTAAAATCATCTGGAATGATGACAGTGTTTCATTATTTATGACTCGATCAGTGCCAAATGGCTCGGCATGAATCGGGAAACCCGTCCGTAATTGGATGATTAGGCAAATGTGTTGTTAAATTGAAAAATAAAATAAAATAAAATCATGATTCTTTTGGGCTAATCCAATTTAAATTTGAGATTTGAGCGATGCTTCTTTTCTCTGTACCCTCCTGAATGAGCCTGTGAAAACTGCGGCTCTTCTGGGCCAGCAGTGAGGTACAAGTCATTGGTGTCCTGCCTGAAGTCATCCTCCCATCTTTCATGGTGGGGCTTGCCACCCAGAGGAGAAAAATAATTTACCTAGCTTGTAACCGCGATTTCATTCTTTCTGTCATAACCCAGGCCTCGGGACCAAATGTTTGCCTTTTGTTTAGATTTTTAATTTAAAAAAATAAAAAAGCATCTTCTATCGAAGACCAGAACAGATGAAACTATGAAAGAATTCTTAACATGCAACATTAAAAAAATAATAACATGGTAAGAAAAGAAAGAAAAAAAACACTAAGAAACAATATTTAGCAAATACTGTGATGTTAAATTGTGACGTTGGAACAGCATACTATATAAAACATGCAGAGGTGAAGTTACACGTTTCACCGGTTTTGGTTGTTTCCGCTTGAATGTGAATACTACAATCCCACTCAGTATATTGACTATGACTCTTTTTTTTTTCAATTCCTTGAAGGTCTAGCATTAGACGAGTTGGTGTTTTGGAGAGGAGTTCCGTGATTGAGCTGTCTAGTGTATCTTTAGAGAAGCAGTCCTCAGAGAGCAGAGCTGCACACACTTCACCTCTAGAGGACAGTCCAGTTGATTCTGGACTACCGATCCTTCTCCATCCTGCACCAAGTGTGCCTCTCATTTCTGCTTTCTTTTTTAGGTCCAAGTTCACATTCCTTTCTATACAATCCTGCGGGTCAGGTCGTAATGTTTTGGATCCTATATTCTAGAGCTATCAAATTATATGAAACTTTTATGAACTGTTTAAATCAAAAATACAAGATTGGTTGAAATATTTGATTCTAGCTGTGATACCAGCGGAAACTGTTGCAGTGCATCATGAGACTTGCAGTACATTGAGGGTGCATTTTACTGGCAGTTATGATATTACGTTGAGATGAAAGACTGGTATGTATGTTTGATATGGTACTGAAATAAATATTCATTGGTGTCACCAGCCATACAGTGTGAATATCTCGTGGGCCAAATGTGGCCTTGAGTTTTGAGTCGCCTGATGTAATGTAACTAAATTCCATTGCAACAAGGTGCTTCATTTGTGGCTACATGCATGAGGTCGGCATATATATGCATATACAAGTCTATGAGGACGATGAACAAATATGATGTGTAGCAATGATTATTTTAAGCAACAAAAAATGGTATTTAAAATTCTAGACTTTGAAAACATCTGCTTCAGAGTTAGGAGGTTGAGTGTTCACTGTTTCCTTGCCAGCCTTGTAACATTTAACAGTCAGGATGTAAAACCTTAGAAAGACGTTTGATAGTGTCGTAACAGCTAAATGAAGAAAAAGCTCAGCTTGGCTTTGTTGCCCTTCATTATAAAGTCTCCCTCTCTACTAAAAGCTCCATCTATTTTCTTACCTTCTGCCTTCATTCACCCTTTCATTTTGGTCCGCTGCTATATGCCAAGACCATCTACTCCATATGCAGCAGTAGTCGCTGTGATACACTGTTCGGGGTGGATTTCTTTAGGCCGAACACGTTCTCCAAACCTCATAATCAATAGATCTCTTCCTGCTTTCCTCCTCACGTATTTTATTCCATCACCCCATCACACGTTGCTTTGTCCTTGTCTCCTCAGATAGACTCAACTATCACTCTTCTGAGTCAATTTAAAGTCATACTCTTGTAATTATTTCCATCATCATCCCTCATATTGCTCTCCTCTTCTCTTTCCCTCCAAATCCAAATTAATTTCAGATTTTTCAGGGTAAAGAAATAAATTGTCAGAGCGTGACAGAGAAATGAATGAGGAAGCAACAAGCAAGAGGAGGCGCAGGAGACGAGGCGCCGCGTCGGGGGGGAGGAGAGTGATTTTAGAGGCAATATTATGTCAGAAGGACGGTGTTAATCAATGCAATTGTGTTTGCTACCTGAAGCCATGAAAATAGGGAGACGAGACAGCATGACCAGACTGAGCAAGAGCGTGAGGAGAAACCCAGAGAGAAATGAAATGAGAGGGCGAGCTGGTGTTGAAAGTAAAATGAAAATGATGTATTTGTATGGCTCGCTTATTAACCCTGCTATCTACGAGGTAGTTATTATCTTTTTGTGGACTTAATGTGTTTAGAAAAATAGTACTGATCCACACAACTCATGTCATTACACTCTAAAGGCATCTTTTACTGTGTGTGTGATGGCTATGAGCACCTTTATGACAATGCTAATTGTTGGTATGGTTCCTGCAATCCAGCTGCTATTTCTCTCTCAGTCGGCCAGTTTTCTCTTCTCATAAATAGCGCCCATTCCGTATTCTCTCTGTCTTCATCATATTGTCTTCCCTGTTTGCCGTCCATAGTTCAGGTCCGGTATATTCCCAAGCCAAAGCTTACCTATTACTTCATGATTGGATTCAGAATTCATTACTGTCCGCGAGCGCTTTCATTCTCTCCCCGATTCGGTCGTCTCTCCTCCTTTTTTCTCGTCTGATTGACTTGATGTTCCCTCACTAGTCACTCAAGAAAAGAAAAAAAACTCCATCTCGTGCTTCTTTTTAACCTTCTTCTTGCTTTCTCTGTCTTTCTTCCAGGCACCCTCTCTTAGTGCGATATCTATCTGCCTCCCCCCTCGGCAGGTTGCCATGGTCGCCTTACCTACTCTCTCTCTCCTATTGGTCCTGGCAGAGTGGACAGGTCTGGTAGACGCCTCACCGCACCTCCTGCTGCGGCCGAGCCCGCGGGAGCGAGATGCTGGGGCCATGATGAACTTCAACATCGCTGTGATCCATGCCGGTGCTACGGTGCAGGCGGAGGCGGCGGTGGCGGGGCCTGCAGGGAGGGTGCTCTATCCCGGATTCGGCCGGGTGTACGGTACCCTGGGGGAGAGCGTGGTCACCCAGTGGGGCTCTGCTAACGTCATCTGGCTACAGGTTGGACACCGTCTCCTCCACATTGTGCTCACTCAGTCGAACATGAAGGGAATATCAATGGCCATTGCTGATTCATACTCTCATTATTGTAGCTGAATGGATCTCGCTGTTTCAGAACAAGCTCCTTTGACCTCAGCTTGTGCTGTTAATAAGCATGTCACACTTGAAACCAACACATTTCATATCAATTATACAAAGACAAAAGACGCACTGACCCGGTTGTTAACTCCATTTGTCTCTCTGTCATCATCAATTTCTCTCTTGTTTTGCTCCTCTCTCACATTTAAGGTGAACGACAGCAGTCCTAAGACAGTGCTGTCCCAACTGTGTGAGCTGCTGGCTGCTCGGCCCCTCCAGGGTCTAGTATATGAAGAGGAGAGGCCTCCGCGCACAGCCTGGGGTCCGTTAGCCCCCATGCTGGAGTTTGTCTCAGCGCAGACAGGATTACCCATAGTGGCTGTAGGAGGGGGAGCGGGTCTTGGGAGGATGCCACAGGTAGGAGGAGGGCGGTGGGGCTGGGGATGGGAGCAGAAAAGATGTGTGGAGTGAATGTTGCGTGTGTGTGTGTGTATACTCTCAGTTCACCGATTTATAAAGCTCAGTTGATACCAGTTCTATTGGACTGCAGTGACTCCTCTCACAGACACGAGTACAGCGGTTATCCTGTGACTGCAGGAATGCAAGTGCAATAGGCTCCTCCCCTGTGCAACCTGACACGCACTCAATTTTTTTCACTTGAAACTAAAAACAACTTTATGTTATTTTTATGCTGTTATGAGATGTTTCAAAATTTGCCACCTACTTAGTCAATTTAAGTCCTCACACCATAAACTCTCGAGCTGCACTTTTGGCAGCATTATGGCTTTACAGCATCATAAATGGCATATAAAAAATGAAACGCACAAGACGGGCTACTTATGATCAACATTATGGAGCATGCCACATCATCTTGGATGTTATAGTGAGGGGGGAATTGAAGGTCAGGGCTCTGCAGAAACTCTGCAGTGTTTGATTTGAGAATGACACCAACTGCTGCTGCACCTCTGATGTTCCTTGGAGAATCCAGTATATAGCAGACCTTTCAACCACTGCACGGAATTACACAGCTGCTAAAACAGCACTTCCTGTCGCAGAGTCACCCTCCTTCGTCATCTGAGCAGACTTGGCACCAATTCTATCTGGACTTCACTGGAGAATTAAAGCAAGAAGCCGAGCTGTTTCATCTCTGCTGCGGCACAAGTGCGATAAAAACTCCAAGCCCCATGATGTCTGGATGCCACATAAAGATCTAGTATTAGCTCATACTTGTGAAAATGAATGAGTTTATGTTTGACGAAAGTCAACTGTTGGTAATCAAAGGTGTTGTTTGTCCTCTTCCATGATCAGGAAACAGGTTCCATCTTTCTCCAGTTTAGCTCCTCTACTGCCCTCCAGTTAGAGGTCATCTTCGAGGTGCTGGAGGAGTACGACTGGACGGCCTTTTCGGTGGTATCAACCCGTCACCATGGCTACCAAGAGTTTCTGTCGGTGGTGGAGGGCCTGACGGACGGGTCATTCATCGGCTGGGAGAAGAAGAGCGTGGTGATCCTGAATGTGACTGACGACCCAGGGGGGGCGCGCACACGCAGGCTGCTGAAGGAGAACGAGGCGCAGGTGAGACGGGGGGAGGGAGGGGGAAAAGGGGGAGGAGGGGGAGGAAGTGCTGCAAGTACCGTTGAGGCCCCCTCTGTAAAAAGGTGGCTTCCCAGCCGTTTCCTTCCTTCTTCGTCTCTCCCTCTGTCCCTCCACATCTCTCTCTCTCCCCTCTCTCCTCTATCCCTCTGTTCTTATCTTCTGTTCTACTGAAGTTCAACACACCATTGAAGGCCTTTTTCTCACTCACTCTTAACTTACACCGTTTGAATTTCATGTTAATTTAATGCTGCAGGTGAATTTGATTTGATCATTGAAAATTGATGAGACATAGATAAGAGCTGATCTATCCTGAACATAATCGAGCCGAAATCTGATTTGTCTGACGGACAGGGGCAAAAAAAGAAAAGTCAAACTAGATGAACATGGATTTGAACAAATGTTTTGGTACATTCTTAGGTGCGTCAACTGTTGCTGTGCGTTACAAGAGAGGAATGGTGAAGCTTTTTTCTTTAAATATATAAAAGAGGTTCACGGCACACTAATTCTTCCTTTATTTAATATTACCAATTGATTTCTAGCTTAAGATAAATGAAGTCAGCCATTTCCTACCTATTGCTTTGGAATATATTAGTATTTTGTCCTCTCTCTGATGCAGAACTGACGCAACCTTAAAGCGGTTTTCAAGTGAATTCACCCTCGTAAACAGAAATGTTATACAGAATCAGAGGAACAATGTTCAATGCTTTTTTTTTTCATGGAGGAACTCAGACCTCCTTTTAGATCAGGCATGGATAGGATTGAAGCAAAGAAATGTGTCTTTCTGTTTACACATACAGGTGTTGGCTTGCGACTTTTCCCTAATCCCAGGCATGGTCTTTCCTCTCACCATCACATCTCCTCCTCTGTCCCTTTCTTATACTGACCTCTTGACCCCCTCACCTTAACCCTTATAGCACTTCCCTCTACCCCTTCTCCTGTAGTATGTGCATCTTTGCCTGCAGACAAGCTTCTCTGTTGCCTTCTTAAACACCTCCAATGTTTTCTATCCCATCTGCCCATTTGGTCATTCGTCCTGCTGCACGTCCTACAGGACTCTGATGCCTCCTCAACTCAGTTTGCAAGCAATGTCACTGCTAATATTGTGACATGGTTCGCATCTTTGTATGTGCGCACATGGTGTGGTTTTCGTCTGTCAGTGCTCAATATGTCGGGGCACGTACTGTAAAGAGTCACTTTCAGATGAGGCGTCTGGGTCAAACTTAACAAGGTTTTCGGAGAATGGAATGGTGTGTCTGCCACTCATGTTCTGGCGCTGGTTTGTTGGTATATAAACATCTTTTTTATTACAACCACATTTCAGGTGGTGACCCAGACTCCTCAAATGTCCCGGGGACAGGCAAATATGTTACAGAATGGGACAAAGTATCTCTCTTGGTGTGACGCTACAGCACGTCTACTGTACTTCACGCATCACTTGTTCAAATTCTGAGACATTCGTCCAAAGTAAAATACATTACACTATTACTGGCTTCAATCTGCACACAAAAGTGAAGTGAATAATCTTCCCAATTCTTATTCAGTTTGATGACTGATGCAATTTAAAGCAACCAGATGAGGAAAATTAGGTTTCAACTTTCAGCTAAGACTGTCCCTGCTTTTAGTTTAAAGCCCATCCTTTCTGAACTACTTTCCCTGCTTCTGGACTCACATTATTTAGTCTGTCGTTGTTGAGGCTTTGTGGTCGACCTTGTTCAGGTCAACTCTTCCAATCCCTCACTCACTCTTTTGTTACGTCCCCCTACCAGTTTTTGCCTTGTCAGTATTTCTCCAGCCGCTGGCTCTATATTGTGTTTTTGTAAATAACTCTCTTCTCTCCTACCTAATTCCGTCTCTTTTGCTTGCCATCTCTGTGCACCCCACCCTCCCCTCTTGTCTGGTTTCTGTCGTTCTCTGACTAATTCACTGGAGGTTTATTGGCTTAAAAGCGGGATTGTTGTGCCAACCCATTACAGTTTAAAATTCAATGAAGGTGCAATTCTCAAAATGCGCCCCAACTATTATTATTGTCCTCCTCCTCATCCCTTAGTCTGCTGTTTGTCACTGCCAATTCTCCACAATGTCTTTTTCTTCTCTCTAATGTTTTCATCCTCAGTATCCCACCTCTTCTTTTGCAAATGTATTTTATCTCTTCCGGCTGTGATTTCACCAAAATTTGGCTTCCGCTGCATGTCTTTGCTACACGTACACCCCCTCCATTCCTTTCTTTCTTCGGTAGGGTGAATCTCTGTTTTCCCAGTTTTCTCATCCGTTCGTTTTGCCTCATCCGTCTTCTCTCCTTTCCCTCTGCACTTTGCTGAGATTTAAATAATCATGTCAGACCTAACCTCTTCCCTACGGTGTGCTCAGGCTCCTGTCATCTCCTCCACCCCTAACATTCGTCAAATTCAACTTTTTCTTCACATTATTCATATAGGTCACAGGTCAAAGATCTCCACTTAGGAGTCTGCAAACGTGGCTCTGATGGCGCAATTCCTCTTCCAGATTCTGCATGTTTACTCCAGCCATCCTAATCATATATGAGTGAGGCTGTGAAAGAACCCGGCTATAAATTTGATTGTTGTCACGTAATGGCATCCATGATCACGCGGGACGTCTCTCAGAATGGCTGTCCTGCTGTTACCCGGAGTAATTGCTCACGACTGACATCTTTAGAGGCGTATTTTTGAGCTAAGCATTCCATGTAAATAGCTTCTTTAGTCTAACAGCCACTAGAACAGAAAAGAGATTGAGTTCATGAACCAACTGAACAGTTCTGAGACAATGCATGCCTCCACCTGGAGCATATTTCACATATAAATACAGCACTCGATCATATATTTAAAACAACTTCCATGGGTTGAATTAGGATCTACGCCCATGAGGAACAGGCCTTAGAAGCCATACAAGTGAATGACTACTGAAGCATCCAAAATCCAATGGCTTCAGAGAAATAAACACCAACAGGAATAAATCGGTGTCATGACCAAATCTAAATCCAGGGAACTATTTTGCAATCTTGTTTTTATGATTGCTCCCCAAGATGAAGAAAAAATGGCATTATTTTGGTCCTTGAGTGTTGTATCAACCTCTGCTTCATGTTCCACAGTGTGACCTTCAGTGAAGTTATACGTGCCTAAGGGTTTGACCACCGTCCTCTTCCGCTACCTGCGTCATTTCTAAAAAAAAATGGTCTTTTCCTCATCTGTTCCGATGTTCTCCAGCTTTATCTTGCTCCCCTACTTTTCCAACCCTGTCGCTCTTCATGTCTCCCCTGTCCTCTCCTTATCTCACTAGTGTGTGTGTCTCCCTCGTCCTGTTTCCCTCCCTGCTATCCTGCTGTCCTGCAGGTACGCTTGCTGTACTGCTCCCAGGAGGAGGCTGAGCTGGTGTTCAGAGCGGCGTGGGCTGCCGGTCAGGCCGGGGCGTCGCACATGTGGTTTGCTGTTGGGCCCGCTCTCTCAGGTTTAGGCATGGAGAACCTGCCTCGGGCTCTGTTTGCAGTCCGTCCTCAGGGCTGGAGGGATGAGCCCCGGCGGAGGATTGCTCGCGGTGTCTCTGTCTTGACTCATGGGGCGGTGGCAATGCGTAAGGATTATGGAACAACAGGCGGCCCCAACTTTGTCACAAACTGCATGACGGATGCCAATCAGACCCAGAGACTGCGGGGCAGGATGAGGTGAGAGGTGCTCTAATGGGAGCTTATGAAGTGCGCATTAATAAACATGAGGTCTGCGTGTGAGCATGAGGCAGGGAGACAGGAGATAAAACAGATTCAGCACAACCAGTTGGGAGCAGGTGGGTTCGGTATCAGAGAGTGGGAACAGTGGGGGTATCTGAATTTGGGGCTGGCTATCATCCGTGCAAAATAGATGTTGTTGGTGCGTGTAGTTGTGAGTTGGTGAAATTACCCTGGCATCTGTAGCAAGCGGACCATGTCTCATGTTTATTCATGAGGCCGCTTTAATATATTCCTCAACGCCTGTGCAAACAGACAGCCGCACACTAACAGGTAGCCCAAGTGCTCTGCGAATCATCTTTGCTCATTCTAAACGCCACTCAATCTGCTGTCATGAATACACATCAAACACCCATGTATTCTATAGATGGGAAAACAAATAAACCACAGCTTCATTTGCCGGCATATTTGTTCATTAAGCACGGATCAAACAGAGCAGTCATTAAAAGCCAGTCATTTGTTGACAAAATGGGATAAAATTGATGTTCTCATTTCCATTTTTCACGCTGACATCGACTCACTCTCTCCGACCAGCAACAACAAGTCGACAACAAGATCTGTCATGTGTGATTGTCAAACACGTCGTGAAGGTTGACGCGCAGACGAGCCGTCATTTGACTGCAAACATGCTCTGTGTCTGAACGTTTGTCTGTCGATCTGATGACAAGACCGTGACATGGCACTGTAGATGGCTGTGCTCTAATGTTTCCTTTTTTTCTGTACAGCCATTTTGAGTTGTTCTGCCCTCTTTTAATCTGTGCAGGTACTTCAGCAACATCACGCTCGGTGGTCGGGATTACTCCTTTAGCAGTGATGGCTACCTGGCCAACCCCTTTTTAGATGTCATTTCCTGGACCCCTGGACGAGGATGGGAAGATGTAAGGCCACACAAAAAGCTCTTTGTCTTTTCCACATTTGAAGATTTAAGTGTGTTCTGAATGAGGGTCACTAGGGACACTAGGATACTCAGACAAGCGTAAAATTTCAAGTATTTAATCATACCCACAATATACAATAACAGAGTAAAACATGAACAGGAAGCAGAACTGAGGACTTCCCTGTCCCACAGTCATTGTCCAGTCATACTACAAGTCCCAACATGCGATGAAAAACAGCCAATGGTGATATGTAGTGTGTTTGCTTTGAGCCATTTATGCTCCCTTAACATATGAAAATGTACCTGTCCTGTCACTGACCACATACTTGCATACGTTTTTACGTTGATATTGCTGTTCACCAATATATCCACCAGAGGGCTATGTCAACAACAAACATGGTGACAGTGGAAGAAGTATTAATAATGTACCGATGCACAAAAGGAGATTTTCCAATGGAGAATTTCCACCACTGTAATGTCTTCTTCGTGTCTCATTGGAGCTGCATAACCAGTAGTAACAGCAACACTGCTTCCAATGGTTTCCAGTGGTACTACTCTATGCATTTGCTTTTAAGAGCAGAGGTGATGTGTAATCATTTGTTTGTGGCTTCCATTCATCGTGTCTGGACGGATTTGTTGTGCTCTCCTTCAGGAAGACTCCTGCTCCTGTTGATGCAGCTTCAGATTGAGTTTTTCCACTACAGGATTAATACACAGTAACCTCTGCGATTTCGTTCGAATACCCTTGCTCTAGTTGATCCAGGACACAAAGAATTGACTGTTGAGCTGATTTTTCTGCTGATTCAGCACTAATATTGTGCCTTAATCTCTTCACTAAAGAGGTCTGCACTGCATCGCTATTGGACAAGAAACAATAAACTGTCAGTGAGAACAGGAAGGTCGTCCAAGACAACGTTCACAAAGAGTTCAGTGTGGTTGCCGAGAGCGGAGAGGAAGAGTTGGCTGCCGACCATTTGACCGCACTTTGTGCTGCTCCTCCTGCATGTTTTACGTGTTTTCAGGCCTCAAAATATGTGATTGTACACACAGACAAAACAATATTTACGTAACATGTACGAGCGAATGAGAGAGCGCTTCTAGTAACATGCAATTTTAATACCTCCAAGATAATTCTTTTGCCAGAAAGACTCCAGCCAGTCATCTTTCACAAAAGATGTGGTAGACAGCAGTCGCATCCTAGAATAGAGGAGATATTCTTTTTTTCTTGGAGTCACTGCTGAGTCACTTGGCTCATTGCTTGGCTGTTTTTCGAGAATGGTGTAAAGCACTTCGACTGAAGGTTTAGAAGATTACGGTTTACCCTTGCATGGAAATGGGTCACTGTGGCTTTGCCTGGAGGGGTGCTAGTTGGATTATGGCTCACAGCGAGGAGCGTTACAAAGGGAGAAGCCATTGGATCACGCTCAGGCATCTAGTTAATATGGTTCCCTGGTGAAGCTTTGCTTCCGGGAGCTGCCTCCAAGCATTCCAATGCATCGGTATTCCCTCGAAAGCATGAAGAGGTTTCTGGGAAGAGGGAAGTCTTGGCCTTTCTGCCCAATCTTGAACGTGTGGTGGACAGTGGAGAGATGGATATATAGCCACCAGCACACTCGAAGCAAACACTTCCACCACATGCAGCCACAACTGCTGCGCAAATACAGATAAACTCACACAAGGTCACACATACAGCAGTGCAAATACACACATTAGTTCTCAGCCCCCTGCTGGTTTTAACAGCCCACCAGAGTCCAGTCACAGCATGTCGTAACATGCTGACTCCTGCCAGATTCCTCAAATCCCTTTCAATTAGACGCTCCTGCGCAGGTCCTTCGATTCAAACCCAGGATGCGATGCCCGCCCACACTCACACAAACACACTTGCTTCTGGCTTGCACACACATATCCACATGTTTTCACTGAAACGAGGACATGCACTGAATGCTTCCATACATCTGTGTACACCTCCTTACATAAACTTTGTTGCACACACAGTGTGGAGAGGAAGCCGGTATTCACCCATTATGCACAACCACGCTGTTGGCTCTCGCTGAATATTTAATGTTCTCTTTACAATGACTGCACCATTACCTTAAGCCTAGGAGCAGCCATCCTCACTACACTGCAGACGAAAACGGCTGGTTATCTTTCAGCAGCTCCCCTCTCGTTCTTCTGTGGAGCTGACAAATGTTTCCCAATATAACATGTGAATGGCAGCGTCCGTCACCCACAAATACATTTGTTTAGTTGCTGTGATGTCATTGACTATTTCACATCGTTCTTCGGATATTGCTCATCTTGACACAAGACCAGGCCAGAGTTATGCTAAATATTAGATTAGGTTCATATGGAAGCAATAATGACAAGAATGAGGACTAAAAACAATGAAGAAAAGTGCTGTTATATTTTTGGGAAATACTCCTCCAGGTACTGTGAATTGCTCCGCGGCTACCTTCTGCTTTACAGAGCAGCCAAAATGTTGTCCTGGCTTGTTGCAGCGTCTGCATTTATTATAGCATATTTTTAGAGTGTCAATGCAGCAGCTAATGGATTTCTTAACAGTCTATTTGTCTCTGATTATTAAGACGATTCATGAACTAACAAGATGCATAATAACAAACGTTGTAGCATTCCAGCCAAATTGAGACACAGAAGGCATTTGTGTCAATCAGCATGCATTCATTCCCAAATGTAACTAAACAAGTCAATGCAGTCTGTGCCCTTCAATATCCTACTTCACTGACAAATGTGATGCGCTGTCTTTCAGTAGTCATTGGTTTAATATTGCGAGCAGTTAGTGCTCACGACCTGGAGAGAGTGGGGCAAAGGTGCATACGAAGGTGGGGATGTTTTAAAGGTGTACAATGTCATAAAATATATATATGGTTTATACTTTTCCTTTATCGTTGGGGAATAGGGTTGGGTGTCAGATGTCATCCTTGCAATACGCAGTTTATTTTTTTGTTTCTAAGTGAACACTCAGCAGAAGGAAACGTGAATTGTACGGAAGACGGTTGGGGTTGGTGAAGAAAAAAAAAATTGGCAGAATTCTGACTTTAATCTCAGAATTCAGATTTTAAAGTGAGAATTCAGACTTTTTTCTCAGAATTCTGACTTTAAAGTGAGAATTCTGACTTCAATCTCAGAATTCTCACTTTGTGACGTTGAGCAATGAATTGTGGGGCGGGAAACGTCAGACTGCTGTTTAGAGTCAGAGAAAAAAATTCCGAATTCGCACTTTAAAGTCAGAGTTCTGAGATTGAAGTCAGAATTCTGCCTTTTTTTTTCTTCACTGGCCCTAATCCTCTTCTGTAGAATTGGTTCACTGAACGCCACACAACAACACACCTGCGGCTCAACTGCAGGGTTTTTTTTACAAGCCATTTTGTGGATGAAATTATTTTAGTCCTCATTGGCTACAATGCTTGGAAATGTCATCTTTAACCTCAAACTGCACCTCGCACCTAAATGGCAAAAAACAAACAAACCTGAAGTGACACATAATCAATGCAAAGACAAGCAGGAGATGATCATTAATCATGTGCCTGGCACTTTCAGGTCAGTCATTGACCTCGCTGTGTGTTCAGCACTTGTATTGTCAACAGTCAGAGTGAGACGCTCCCCCAGTGATGGTGGTGGTCGCCTCACATATGTGGCTGAAAACAGGCAGACGGACAGAGGCAGAGGTGTTCATTGCCTTTTCAAAGTTTAACGGCAACCCTCTTTGATTTATATTCATCACATTCCATATGTGACTAAGTGACACCTTTGCTCGTATAAGTGAATAAAATATGACCGACAGAGTCGCAATTGACATTAAATGATGAGCATAAATTATGTTTAAGTGCCTCGTGTCACAGGTTGACCTTTTTTTCCCGGTGTGGGCGGATCTCTTTTGACGTACAGAGGAGATTCATAGATAGATGTATTAGGGAGTTGACAAGCAAAGGTTTTTATGTGGGTTCTATCTCTAAAAATAATGGTGACATGATGAAGTCCAACTGGCTGGAAGAGGTTAAAATTCTTAAAACGCCTGAATGTTTGATCGTTCAGTGGATTCTTAGAAATTTATGTATAAAGTGTTTAGAACATAACTATTTAAGCTTCAGGAGGAATTTTATGTAAGAATATAAAAAAAAACACACCAGATAATTATAATAGCCAACACACATTACGTGACATTCTGTCTCTTCAGGTAGGCTGGTGGGAGAACGGTGTGCTGAGGCTGAGACACCCGGCATGGTCCCGCTATGGTCCCTTCCTCAAACCGCCTGATGATGCCCAGCACCTGCGCGTGGTCACGCTGGAGGAAAGGCCATTTGTTATCGTGGAGCTGGCCGATGCTGCGTCTGGGACTTGCATTCGTGATTCTGTGCCCTGCAGGCGACCTCTTAACGCAAGGTTTGATGGCTTTGAACGAAAGATAATAAACACAAATAATGACTTTTAGCTTTTGCTGTTTCTGTTGTTTGACCGACCTCTATTTTGCAATCAAAGCCAACATTTCAGCATTAACATTGGGTCACAGTTAGATGGAGTTCATTGATTTTAATTTGGTTGTTTGCACTTGATGGGTCGCAGACGTGCACAGAGAGGTGTTGAGACATCAAACATTTCCATAGACGTATGCTGTTGCGTCTTCTTTTCAACAGTGAGATGAGGAATGTTGAGGTAATGAAAAAGTAGGCTGCAACTGTGACATTTTTGGGTCCTCAACTGAGCCTCCTAAAGCCTGATGATGGCGTCCACTTGAGTGACATCAATCAGATAGCAAAACTCTGGGCTGCCTACTGGCTGACCACAATCAATAACAGACTGCTCTCCAGAGGATCAGTGGAATGACTCAGAGCTCTGACGATAGAAATGACCACAGTGAAGGTTTATGGTTCATCAGCATCTGAGGGGATGATCCTACGTTGGTCAATCACACCTGTCAGTGAGGACCAGCTCCCATTTCATCTTCTTACCCCTTCACATTCTCACTCCTGTCTCTGCTTTTCCCTCCTACTTCTCTTTCCAGTGCTTTGCCTGAAGGCACAACTCCCATGAAGCAATGCTGCAAGGGATTCTGCATCGACATCCTCAAGAGACTGGCCAAGATCGTCGGCTTCACCTACGACCTTTATTTAGTAACAAATGGGAAGCATGGGAAGAAAATTGATGGCGTTTGGAATGGCATGATTGGAGAGGCAAGTCTGCATTTCTGCTTTAGTGTGTGATGTATTTACAATGTGGATGTGTTTTTTTGACGTGAGCACACTTCTTGACATTCAAGTCGACTCCAGTGCTACCAACATTTTTTTGGATGCTCGAGTTGTGTATACCATCTGGGCTCCCCCTTATCACTGAACAGAATAGTCAACATTAAGTAAATCTTTGCATTCGATGTTGTACTTCTGTTATGGTTATATAAAATCCCATGGATCCAGAGATCTCCACCAGCCCCGTTTGGCCAATGCCGAGGCTCACTAGAGCAGAGACAGGATCCCTTCAGTTGTTAGGCTTGCTTGTGATACTAGGAAGATCCTTGACTTGTTTCTTCACATTACGCCTTTATGATGATGTGCAGTTTTTCTCTGGGTCTAAAGCTTCTAGATAACTGGCCACTTCCACCGGCTGTCAAGGTCTTTCAGTCACAACCCCATACCTGTGAGCAAGGGATCACAGTGGAGACCTTTCCCTTTTGACTCTGTGGTGTTCTAGTAGGACACACCACACTTGAGAGTATGCTGCATCTTTCCCCTGCTTATGAACAGCCTTCCTCCACCCACAACACTGACCTTAAAGGAGTGAATTGTCTTCTCAGCTGCTTTGCATTATCGATATAATTTTACCAAGATTTGCATAAAATGGATTGTTTTCAAACAAAATTCTTCTGTCTCTGCTTCCACACTAAGGATTGGTTGAACACATTGCACACTTTTTGCTGCTGGGATTCATGAATACGTCCAATTTCAGACATTGCCAGATTCATGCCAGAGGACAAGTGTGATTTTTGCTCCCTAAATTGACTGGCAAACTTGGGGAGCCTGTGTGGATTTGTGTGCCTTCCAATTCTGGTAGTAAGCCACAGAGCAGCCAAGCCCTCCCAGGTGACCCATTACTATCTATCACTGCCACCTATCTGACAGATGTTTTTAATTACAAACAAGCACCGATGGAAGGTGAAAACAGGACATGGCACTGAACTTGGAGCGTACAGACTGTAGGAGCTGCACACACACTTGAGAAGAGCCTTGTTCTGTTCACCCTGGGCACCTGTGATTAGTTCTGTTGCAGTTCTCACCGAGGTGCATGTTCTCCCATCAGGAAAGACAAAGCCACGGACAAAAATAAACACACACACACTGAGATTGATGAGAGGGGCGCTCCACTTTCGCTGAAACCCCCTGTTGCTTGCATGCATGTCCCCTGGGGAACTTGCTAAACATCAGTTGTCACAGACTTCAAACATATTCATGCTAATTCTAACTTGAGAGGTTGTCAACTTCCGCGATTCGTGTCCGGATTTGTGAGATCGGGTTACTGAAAGTTGAGAGGAGGACGCTTTGCTTTCTGCTCGGCTGCCTTTTTCTGCTGATTTGCTCTGAAGAGCAGATGTGCCATGTCTAATGTAGATTAACATTTCACTTGGACAATCTGCACACACAGCACTTTCCAGGTTTTGGAGATGGTGCAGGAGAGACGCGTTCTCAGTCGACACCATACTGAGAGTTGCTTCCTCATTATGCAAGCATATTTTAGGGGTCAGCGGGAATTAACGTTTCCTTATTGTAGCAATGTATAATAACCTTGTGATTACATTTCTGGTTCATGCCCCCTTTAGGTGGTGTATAAGCGAGCGGACATGGCCATTGGCTCCCTGACCATCAATGAGGAGAGGTCAGAGGTGGTGGATTTCTCTGTCCCTTTTGTGGAGACAGGCATCAGTGTCATGGTCTCCCGTAGCAACGGAACTGTATCACCCTCTGCTTTCTTAGGTAAGCGCTGGACTGAAGTACAGAATGTAATTTAATGGTAAAACGTTGAGTTTGCTTTAAAGGAAGGAGTCGATCTCCGGGTGCTTGTCCTCACATCTAGATTAGACGCTCCCATTCTCAGCAGTTCATATTTTCTCAACTTGTACTTTCACTCAGTCAGCAGACTCCAGGCACTGGTGGGGAAGTGTTATTGGCTTATAGATTGTGTTAAAGTGATTGTTTAAAAAAAAAAAAAGATGGGGGGGAGGAATTGTTTTTAGATTTCTCAAGAATGTGCTGCTCTGGTTGTTTCTATATTTCGCTGAATACGCGGCCGCAGACTGAATAATGATTATACAGCCATAATGTGATTATAATTGGGTCCACATTGTCATTTCTTGGTCCTTATAACGGGATTTTTCACCCTCGTAGGAAGCACGTAATTTAAAGTTTAGCAAACAAAGCTGTTGTGGCAGCATAGTTGTAAACGGAAAACATCATTAGAGGAACAAAAATGCCCAAAAACCGACTGTATCACTGTGACTTATGCAGTTTGTGAGATTCATTGTTATTTATTTTTTAATGTATTTATTTATTTTACATTGCAGCACATTTGACTATTTCTTAAAAAAAAAAAAAAAGGAGAATATGTAATGATGCTAATGTTGGAGTTGGAGATACCAGGTCATAGAAGCAGAGGGAGAAAAGTGCAAATGACGTGAAATTACAACAAATGAATAAAGGGAAATACTGGAATTGAATGAATGCATTCCTGACATGAAGAAATAAATGGTTGATAAATAAATGGACTAAATGTTGCAAGTAGTATGATGAAACAATGAATTATGGCTTTTTGTTATTTACAAAATAAAGTTCTGAAAGATCTAAATATCTGAGTATATCGGGTTGATGATACCGAATCACATCCAGCTACACCCTGATCCCGTGGTATATAAAAAACAAAATACTGAAATAAATACATCATAAAACTAGATAATAATTTGCAGGGAATCGTTACTACAAGTAGGAAGAGTCTCTTCTTTAACACTTCTGGCTCAATATGACAGTACAGCAAGTCAAATTCAGCTCTGACTAAATGTTTGCTGCTCAGACGTAGATCTGACTGGAATAGTAAATTTTTGTCTCCTGTAAACAGGGATCATTTATTGTGTGATTAGAATACATTCATTTGCATTGTGGAATGAGAGTGTGTTACCATAGCTACAGCTATTCTGATTCAGTTGTGCTCATTTAAACCACAGAAAAACAATGAAATATTTTCAACTACTGAATACAAATGAACATACGTCTTTCAGTTTAATACTAAGATAAAACCACAAGTTATGCAACCCTGACAAGACAGCACAGCAGCGGCTGCATTCAGGATTCCTAATAGTCCTGCAAAGTGTAAAGGTGACGTCTCTTATGTCCTCTGTTTCCCTCTGAAGAGCCCTACAGTCCAGCAGTGTGGGTGATGATGTTCGTCATGTGCCTGACCGTGGTGGCTGTGACTGTCTTCATTTTTGAGTTTTTCAGTCCTGTGGGCTACAACCGTAGCTTGCAGACAGGAAAGAGTAAGTATTTGTCTGAGATTCCCCTCAGCCTTGTCTACATGTGAATGAAATGACCAAACACTCGCTGAGTAAATGTGTTCACGTTACAAATGTGTTCACATTACAAAAGCAAACAGATTGGTTGGCTTTCACTTTGTCAGCATAATAGTTAAATTCGGAGAAAAAATGACACTGGTGGAATGAAAATTCTACCTCTTTTTTATTGAAGATCATCTAGATATTGCTGGTATAGAACCTGCTACTTAAAATTCAACGATCATATCTTGAACCCCAGTGGTTTTCCACCCTTCTTGCGGCTGTATTTTGCTTCTCAATGGATATACAGTCATCTTCGACCATACTCTCACAACTTCTCTCTCAGTGTGGTGTTATTTGGAGCATCCACAGTTAACTCCAGTATGAGAGACAGCATAGGGTCCTTCCCAGTGCTTTAGAGCATATGGGAGGCCCATTTGTCGGGGTTTTGACCCCTACTTTGGGTAAGCTTTTTGCTTTTTTGGCAAAATGTTGTGTGAAATATGAGACATATTGTCATGGTCAGTCCTTAAGATGACCTCTAGGGGGTCCATGAAGGATGGACAATGCCTTCTGCTGTTGCCCATCGTGAAATTATGACATATTACTGTCCCACCCCCTGATCATAGACAGCTCCTATATCGGAGAAAAATCCCAGGGAGAACCCTGATCCATGTGTTAATGGTCGATCAAACCCCAATAGTGAACATTTCACAAGGAGATATCATAATCTGTATGACATGGTCTCCCTTCCTGATTCTGACATACTTTTCTCTAAACTTCTCACATGCCATCTTTATGTGGAGACACCCAGTGACGTTAAATAAATTAAAAAAATTAATAAAAATGTTGGTTGATTGCGATCTTCTTTACAGTGCTACCTTAATAATTATACTACCGTAGTAATTATACTGTAAGTGAAGGTAGAAAAAATGGTTGGCAAAAATGAACCATATCATTTGCAGCACAAGCTCGAGCAACATTTTGTTCATATAAATGACCACTTAAAAAATAAAATGCAATAAATAACCTGTACCCTTTCTACAGTGCTACTAAACACTGATGTAAAGTATTGAATTTCTATCCATCCAAATTTAGAACAGGATTCTCACACTGTTTGCATGTCTCCTGTGATAGCCCTCCAGCACCAGAAAGCTGTTGTCTCTAAAAAAGGTATGACTTCCACTGATACTTAAAGGCCATTTTACAGCTCAGTAGCACCCACTTTTTTAATATCCAATAGCACCATGTCCTCAAGTAAGTTCCTCTTATCTCTGCTTCTCAATCCCATTTTCCAGTGACTTACCCGACAAATCCACCGTTCACTTTTTATGGAAGCTATTATGTTAATGTGAATTCCTTTCTATTTCAAGCTTTTGTGCTTAAAACGATGTTTCTGATATATTGAACCACTTATAGCAGGAGCTGATAGAATGTGAAGCAATATCTGCATAAGCAATGATTAGTAACCAGCGTGACCACTGACGCTAGCGTGGCGACTAGGTCACTAAATCTAGAGTCATGGTCCCTGTGATCTCCACACATGAAGAAGATCCCACTAATGGAAACATGACTAGATACAACGAAGAAGTGCATCAGGTGTTTTTTTAACGGAAGAATCAAAAAAGAAACTCCAAATTAACTAATCCACATTAACTTAATTTCAAGCAGGACATCTGAAGGGATGGACTGGGTGAGGATGGCTACAGGTGGGAGTGAGATTTATTTCTACTGATTAAAAACTAGCGTTTTTATTCTCATCCATTCAAGAAATGCCAAAACTCCTCCCAGGCTACCTCTGTCAGTTCGCCTCTTCATGGGCTACATTCTGTTCCACAAGTTGATGTCGGGGGCAGACGGCTCTCCCCTGACACGTAAAGGTTTTTGGTTGTAAACATTGACCATGTTTAACATTTATGAATGTAGGCCTCAACCGCTTTGAAGACGATTATTTTACATCTTTTCTCTCAATACACCTCAGACATAAAGAAAGCTATGTCAACAGGACATGACTCTGCGTGCACTCTTTGAACCGCACAACTAGCACTGGTATATGTGTTCCATTGATGTTACAGGTCCTGTCGATGTCATCGTTCAGAGCCTTTTTGGACTGTCAACTGCATCATTCCTTACTGAAGAGTTGGTATCACTGAGCATGACTTTACTCTTCACAGAGGCAGGAGGCTCAACATTCACCATTGGAAAGTCGGTGTGGCTCTTGTGGGCCATCGTATTCAACAACTCTGTGCCGGTGGAGAACCCCAGAGGAACCACCAGCAAGATCATGGTTCTGATCTGGGCCTTTTTCGCTGTTATCTTCCTGGCCTCCTACACTGCTAACCTAGCTGCCTTCATGATCCAAGAGGAGTACATTGACACGGTGTCAGGTCTCTCGGACAAGAAGGTACGTCATGTTCTGAATACCGAATGACAATAGGGGAGAGCGGGGATGGGAATTTAAAGAGACAATAACATTTATCTGAGCTGATGTCGTCGGTTTAAAACACTTCTACAGCCCTTTTTTTAAACAATTTGACTGAGCATGCAGTGTTGTAAGTGAGTCTGGCAAGTGGACAGAAATAGGTCAGACAGATTGGTGCGCAGCTTGGTGTGTCTCATGGCCCTTCTGTCTCCCATCCGACTACGGTTTCCCGTTGGTCCGATAGTTTCAGCATCCAGAGGAGCAATACCCACCCCTGAAGTTTGGCACCGTTCCCAACGGGAGCACAGAGAAAAACATCCGCTCCAACTACCCGGACATGCACCAGTACATGGGCAAATACAACCAGAGGGGAGTGGAAGATGCCATCCTGAACCTCAAAACTGGGTATGTCAATGCTACTTTCTCTATCCAGTTTTACACTGTAACACTCAACATATGACATTATTCAGAACAGCTTTCAACCGCCTAGTGCTAACCATCTTTCTGGAATAGATAGGTTTAACTCAATCACACTACGGGGAAAATGTTAAGCACAGTCCATGTTGTGGGTCAAGGATTCCTATTCACATGCACTGCTTTTATTGGAAGTGAGAATCCGAATAGGTCCGTTCCAATTATTGAAGGCTAATTTTAACAAAATGTCATTGAGTCTTTCATAGGGCTGGTCACTTAATCCAGTTTTTTATCAGGATTACGATTATGTCTTCCCATGGTTATGAAAACGTGCACGCCTGTCTCCCCATCTTCTCTCATTGTGTCCCAATGCACCCAAACGCTGCACCACGCCACATGAAAACTGACCAGTGGGAAGCTACTCTGGAAGGCGGAGTGAGCCCCTCAGTGCGAAAGCTCGTGCCTCTATTTACACGGCGTGGGGGATGCTAATATTAGCCACTGTTAACTACCAGTCGTCTGTACAACGGCGTCAGAACCTTAGAGGAAAAGACTTGTTAGCTGCTTGTTGGAGATGTTTGCCTTTGCCTGATGTTAGGATGACATCACTGCAGTGAACTGCGTGATTTCCATCAGTCATAAAATGTTAGATCACCACCAGTTCACCATGAAACCAAAAAGTGATGGAAATGGAATTGGATGTGTTTTTCAAGGAGACAGAGACGCTCACTGCACAGATACTGAAACAATACTGGTATTTTTTATCTCTATAGTCAGTCATCATCACGCATTGAGATTTTTGACCTGATTCTTAAAGTCAGAGAGGGAGTGTAGTTTGTGAGTGAGTGTACCTCTGGAGACACAGAGGTCTTCTGGAGATGCTCAGTAATGACACCAACCTCCTCTTAAATCTAGCTTACGACGGCGAATCAGCCTCTGCCTCTGTCTAACATCTTTTGTCGCAACATCATCACCTTCACCATAATCTCCGCCCACACAGTACTGGCAGCATTTTGAATGTAGTGCACCAGTTGTGTGTTGGATAATCCCAGTTTACTTTACTTTAAGCTTCTGTCATTGTCTTGGACTCCTTTCCAACAATTAGAACAGTGAAAATGCTGAGATCTACAAAGCAAGCTGTTGTTGCGTGTCTGAAAACCACTCTTGCTTTTCTGGTTGTCCTTATTTCCTTGTCGTCTTTGCCCCATCCTTTTCTACCTTGAATGAATTTCTGTGTCTGTATTTAAACTTTATAATCCTCATCACTCTCTGGCACTATCCCATGTCTTTTTCCCCTCAAGTCTGTTAATCCCCCTCCCATCCAATGCTCCTCTCACATCACATATATCCCCATCCTTCTCCTTCACATGCCTCCTCCACCTCCCTTTCTGCTGCCTCTTACTTGCACATCCTTCTCTGATCTCTGCCTCTTTTCATTCTTTTTTTATTTTTCCATGTTATCCACCAAACCTGCTTTACTATTCTGTCCTGTCTTTCATAACTCAACAGTCTTATATTATTCCAGCTTTTGAGTCAGTCAAACATTTCTATACCACCCTGACATTCTCTTCACCCAATCATTATTCATCCCTTTCTCCTACACTTTATGATAAAATTTCCTTCCATGATCCTCTTACAGGAAGCTGGATGCTTTTATATATGATGCTGCAGTATTGAATTACATGGCCAGGAAGGACGAAGGTTGTAAGGTATAATAATTTCTTCATGCCGCTAATGGAAGTATTAAATGGTTTTCAATATTGTGCATAATGTCCTCCTTTCCAAGGTGATGACCATAGGCTCGGGGAAGGTTTTTGCCACCACAGGCTACGGTATCGCCCTGCACAAAAACTCACGTTGGAAACGTCCTCTTGACCTGGCGCTGCTGCAGCTGGTGGGAGATGGTAAGAACCGACAATAGAAGAGCGAGGAAATGAAAGGATAGAAAAAAACACTTAAGTACTTAACACACCATCTGCCACTATATATATATATATATATATATATATATATATATATATATATATATATATATATATATATATATATATATATATATATATATATGAGCTCCGCTATCATATACAGTTATTAAAAAAGTTACTTTTGCCAGTAAGTAGTTACTTTGAAAGTTACTTTGAAAGTAATGAAATAACAAAGTTACTCTTGAACGAGGTAACTAGTAACTGTAACTAAGTTACTGAAAGTAACTTGCCCAACACTGCTTATTACATACTTTGGAAAATCCTTTTATGAAGAAAAACAAGGAAAAATAAACAGAAACAAGAGGGGTTATATTTACTTTTTTATATTTATGGAATTTGTATTTCCACTTTGTGTAGTTCCCTTTTTACTCCTAGTATTCCATATTAATCTGTCCCATTTTGTTTCAATTTAGCATACGCTTGCATTGTTTTTAAACCATGTATGAATTTTTGCAGAATGGAAATGGCTTTTTTGAATGTGGTTGCATACTATGTCAATGCATGGTGCAGACTCATCTGCAGTGACAGTAGTCACAACGAAAGCCCAGAAGACATTTTTCATCCCTGTGTTTGGCATCAATGAGGAAATAGTAGTTAATAGATACCAGCTATCCTGTATGCCCTGTATTTTGGAACACATCCAGTGGGTCATTAGCCATGATGCCTTTTTGCTGCTTGTTCAGTATGTACTGCTTCAGTATGTACTCGGGTAGCTTGTGATGGTCATCTCCAGGAGCCCATTGTGGACTCAGGCCTTGAAGAGCCAGGGTCCACAGTCATTTCCACACTGTTGACCCTTTAGTTCTGACTGCTCCAGAACAGTAGTGGGTCCACTTGTTGTTGATTAGCAGTCTCATCACCATCCTGGATGAAGGTGTTATTGGCAAACTTTGGCAGCTTCACAGAGGGATCAGTAGAGGTGCAGTCATTGGTGTAGAGGGAAGTGGAGAAAGGACACATCCATGAGGGGCACCAGTGCTGGTGGCTTGTGTGCCCCAGTGAACTGTTCCACTGTGGCTTGCAGCCCTCTGCTGGCTCCACTTATATATAGTATATCCAGTGGCACAGTGAGCTAGGACAGTTTGGAGCAGAGGAAGTGGGAAATAACTGTTCAACACCGAGCTGAGAGTCACAAAAAGATCCACACTCAGGATGATCCAGGTGCAGGAGAATGGAGTGGAGACCTGCCTGCATCGTCCACTGACCTGCTTGCTCGATGGGCGAACTCTAAGGGTTAAAGCAGTTCACCAGTGATGGACTCCAGAGGTGTGATGTAGAACTGGGTGCAGATGAGGGCCATCTGAGTTTGCATAGGGATGCAGACAAGAGGGAGACATATGATCATGATCTGGAGTTTTCAGTCTCTGAAACAGCTGGCTCGCTTACCCTGTACTGATTTGGTGGCATGGTTAACCAGGGGTGTGTGTACATTAAGCATTATTTAAGGTTTCCCCGTAGGACTAACACTGACCAGAAACTTGCAAGTTAGTCTCAAAAACAGGTGAGATTATGATAAAATTGAAACAGTTATTTAAGATAAATAAATCATGATGTATTTTTGCTGTACTGGCCTACCCTTTCTGGAGACATTTTTCTTTCTGCATTTTGTCTCTGCAAGTGATGTGCCAAAATAGTCGAGTGTCAGTAGCATACAGGACAGAATACAAGACTTTTAACTGACTACAATGTCACTTTAGCCAAGGTTCCAATGATGCTGTGCCTTGGATTTTTTTAAATGAACTTAATGTGCCGCCACTGGTTGAAAAACACTGACTTAAGGTACAGAGTACCTCACTGAACACTTGATTTATAGCTAGTAAATCCTCAGTGTTTGGGCAGTGCAACTGCAGAGCAAGTGGGGATTCAAGCAGCTTGGCAGTAGGTTCACAGCTTCACAATGAGTTTTGTAGTTTAAACCTAGTATTGAGAATGCCAAATCATATCTGTGGTCGTCAAATTAAATTGGCAGTCCACATGAATAATGTGGAGAAATATTGCAACGTTAATGTGTATAAAAAGATATACAGTAATTGATGAAAGAATATGTATTTTTTGCATAAAGACCGAACCTTGGAAAATGCTTCACAAACATCACAGATGGTGGCTTGGCCTTCTTAATCAGAGTCAAGTCAAGTAAATAAAGAGGAGTAAGCTCAAGCAGTATTTGTTTGTCTCACAACAGTGGAGACAACTGAATCATTTTTCAGGACACACTTCACTTTTTCTTACCCCACTCCACTTTCCCACTTCTCTCTTGCAATCACATTTTCAGCTCAGGAGTGGAAAAGGGATTTATTTATGTGAGTCAGAATTGGAAAAAAAAAAAAAGGATCATCACATCTTGGGAGGTGACAGATTTATACTCATTACAGATTAGCCAAAAGCGACAGTGAGAAAGTGTGAAGAGAGAAGTAACCAAAGAGAAATACCTGAAAATACTCTGAACCCAAGATGTGATTCTTCAAATGCGGACTACTGACACAGATGAGGAGCTAAAGAGATAAAAGAATATATATGGGAGAATTATTTTTGCAAGCTACTTCTCAGTACTTCCATTAATATTGTCAACTGGGTATTTTATTGTAACTGTGAGCATTTTAAAATATTTCTATGATACCAGTCATATAGGATGTCTGAAGGTGACATGACCATGTTTTTAGAGTGGAAGCCAAGTCAGTACTGTTTTTCAAAATGACATACAGAGCTCTTTCACATTCAGACCAACCAGAAATGTTATGCTGATATCTTCTGTGCCATCGTGCTAATCTGAAGCCAGTGGTAAAAGGATTCGTGAGGAGTAGTGCATCACAGTATAAACTGTGATTTTAAATGAAAATATATATCGGCCTCCCGAGTGTGTACCTCAATGATACAGGGAGCTACAATGTTGAGAGCCTGGAACGTCACCTCAGTGTGAGGTAAGGAGCCTGCTTTAGTGCAGGAGGTGAAGCGTTACCAGTTGGATCTGGTGAGGCTCACTTCCATGCACAGCTTGGAAAGAACTTAGTAGTACTTAGACTTGCATGGCTTAGTCTTTGAGACAAGCATATGCTACTGGCAGGATCAACCAGGAAAGAAAAGCAGAACAGAAAGAAACAGGAAAGAATATGTCATGCTACATTGCAGTCAGCTGTGATGTAATGTCAAAGTTATCTCACACGCGTGCGCAAACCTGATGGGAAAGATGTGTCAACCTCAGATTAATAAGAAGCCCGACACACCAATCTGTGCACAGGGAAAAAGAGCATCTTACTTTGTGGCGATGGATGGAAGGATGAGTGGGAATGACGAGATGAAGCGATGATGGATGATATGCGTCAATGGAGTGGCTGGACTGGAGATGTGAAAGTGCAAGCGAAGTTGCAAGTATCTTGTAAAAATGGACAAAACGAAACAAGTTTCAAGGGAGCAAAAGTGCATCAGAGAGCTAAGAGAGAAAAAAATGGCAAGAAGAGTAAAAGTGGCAAGAGAGAGAGAAGACTTTTAACATGCCAGTAGGTCCGGGCGAACAGTTCCTTTGGTGAGGTCTTTTTTGGGGGTCCACCAGGTGATTCTGTTGTCCTCTTGGGAGTCTTCAATGCACATGTTGGCAATGACGGAGAATGTTGCAGAGGCGTGATTGGGAGGAACGGTGTGCCTGATCTGAACCTGAATGGCCGTTTGTTGTCCCTGTGCTAGTCATGGTCTGTCCATCACAAACACCATGTAAGAACATTGGGAAGCTCACAAGTGCTACAAGAGCTTCCTGTATTTGGCTGTGTGAAGGAGGGCACTTTAAAATTGCCCACAGATGTGCATGTGTGTGTGAATGGTGTGTGTGCCCTGCAACGACAGGCCACCTGTCCAGGGTGCATTCCTGACTCTTGCCCAGTGACCGCCGGGATAGACTCCAGCACTCCCTCCAACCGTGAATAGGATGAGGGGGGTTAACTGAACATAGATGGATAATTTACTTATATTAACAATTAAACACAGCCTTTGTTGATGTTGGAAATAAACACAAGTAATGCACTGAACAGGTTTCATTATGTTAAGTGTCATCATAAAACAGACTAATTCAATTATGATAACAGTTTGTCATATCTCTGTGCGTTGGTGCCTTTATCTAAAGTAAATCATAAATCATCATAATAGATTTTTTTTCTTTAAAAAATAGCCCAAATAACTGATTTTTGCAAACATATGCAAAGAACGTAACTATACCAAAAGATGAAAAAAACAACAACATTCTCTCAGCACAGCACTCTTGCAACACAAAAGAAAGCTTTTAATAGATGAAGAACTTAAAGTGGCCAAAACACTTCGTAGTTTGTTGGAAAGGGTCAAATGGAAATGCAAAGTTAAGTGACTGATGTTATCACTTCCAGTGGAACAATTTTGACCAAAAAGAGCTCAGTTAGCCATCTGTGAAAATATTTTTAGAAGTGCGTACCCAAGGTTTCAAGTGATGTCACATATTTTTATTTTATTTTATTTTATTTTTTTTGAGGTCGTGTCAAGATCTGTAAAAGAAGAGCTGCCAAAGAGCGTGTGTGCTAAGAATGGCAGCCCGGATAGATTTGACATGCCCCACCTGTGGTTTATGGTCATTGTTATGTTTGTTATGTTAGCATGTCCGGTGCTTGTGTCTGTTTACCAAATCCCTTAATACAGATGTGTATGCTGTGTAAATGCTGAGCGTTATCATCATGTGAAGGCATTGTTGCTGTGGATTACCAAACAAGAGGATTAGTTTGTTTGGATGAGGCAGCAGAGGGGACTGACACTCCAAAGGCTTGCCCTCGGGCTCAAGGTCTTTGCACCCTCACCCAAAGCAAATCGGTGTTACATCACTATTGTGTTGTTTAGAAACCATGTCCACGACTGAACTGTGCATGTCGAGGAGGGAAAAACATCTCAGTGGAAACACTGCTTGTTATTTCGTTGGGCTTTCCCATCACAGCAGATGCCCCTTGTGTTTATCCTTGAAGCAAAAACATCCATATTCACATTAAATGACTTGGCAGACAGAATATGGTCCCCAGACGCTCAGAAACCTCTCTGAACTTTACCACCTCACATTTGTGCTGTCAGCTCAGTTGCGTGTGCTGGTAAGTGCCCGCTGATTGTATTGTTTGTCTCTTGTTGCCTGTCCCTGGTTCACTCAGTATTAAGGAGATGCCTCATCACTACGGCTCATTTCTTAACACCAGCAGTACTGCTGAGTCAGCCCTGCTTCTAGCCAGCTTTTCTGGATACTTTTGCATAAAGGGTTGGTGTCTGAGAGTATATTGGAAGTGAGGAAATCTAAAAGCTGTTTGAGCAGCTACACCCCGGTTTGCAAGGTGAAAGGATTGTCATGTTGTGATGAAATAATAATCTTGTATGCGTCACAGTTTACTGCACAGCCGCTGATCGGACGATTGTTTCTGTCTAGCACCAGTCCACATATGGCATGTCACAAATATTTATATTTTTGCACGAGTGCACACATCCATGCCCTGGCCTTTATTTAATAATGTTGTCAGTGCATGCCAAGTCCAAGTTTGTCTTGAGCCAGGACCTGACCTGAACTGGCCCGACATAAGTAGAATGTGTTCGACACACCTGTCAGTTTTGGCAAGCCTGAGCTAGCTGCATTAGAGAGGCAGAGAAGCTTGCCATCACTAAAGTTAGAAACAGCAGTGATAAGCACATTCAGAGAAAATGAGGGCTACACACACCTCATATTCAAGCTTGTTAACATATTCCTTAAAAGCTCCTACATCAATGAATTAAATCTTTTTTTTGTATCATACAGAACTGCGCAGTTAGATAGTTAGGACTCCTGCGAGGGCTGGGTGTCGGTCTTGTGCCAGCTGCTCTCCATCCTTCACGGTAACTCCATTTTGTCGGAAGTCACCTGCAACAACGTCGAGCCATTGGGTGCATTAGGGCTTGCCTCATGGTCGTTTCCAGCCCATGGCCTTCGGGTCAAACAGGACGGCTCTTGTCGGGTGGTTGGGGAAAGGCGGACGACATGGCCAAACCAGCGTTGTGTGACTAGGCTGGATGCTCTGGGCTGGCAGGTGCGGGCTTGAAGCACACTTTGGAGGTCTGCCACCTGATGTTTTCATTGGTTCTGAGAGCCCTGCTATCAAAGCCATTTGTTCTGCCAGCCAGGGCCTTGTTTAAGGACCATGTTTCCAATCCATAAAGCAGGATGTACAGTCCATATTGTAATACAGGGGTTGGAGGAAAATTTTGTCCAACCCCTGCATGTTAGACAAACTCGAATGCCATTTGTCCTACTGTCGCCTTGGTTTTGTTCTTGGTGCGATTAGAAAAAGCAAACCAGCTGGGGAAGCGTGACTCCGTTGGAGTCTCAAGACCTGAAGTTGACTTTGAATTCAAAAATAGCAGCTTTACTAGTTTATTGTATGTTTGTTTGTTTTGTGTATTTTTTTCTTTTTCAAGATCATTGCAGTAACTTTCGCTAAGTTGGACAATGTATAATATTCTGTTAAGGTTCAAGACACGGGGTGGGACTCAAGTGCAGTGATGAATAACTTACAGGAGGCAAGGTGCAAAGCAAGGAACAATATTTAATAATTCTTAACAATAAAACCAGAACAGAAAACGTCACCGAACTGGGAGAAACAAAGCGTAGTCAGAACGTCCAAAATCAAAGAGTCACCAAACCGGCAGAAGTCCATAAAGAAGAATAAGAGTCCAACAGAAAGCGTCACCAAACCGGGAGAATCAAACAAACTTAAATCTGTAAACAGCGAGATAAAAACACAATGAACAGAGATAGTCAATCACAAAACAAATCAGGAAACACAGAAACAGAAGGGAGAACAAAACACTAACTCAGGCACCAGGGTTTCAGACAGAGTAATCAAAATAAGTAAACAAGCGCACAGAAAGCGAGAAGAAACAAGGAAGAAGAACAAGAGGAGTCGATCTGGCACACGTTGCTGGAGTTCAGGTGTTCTTATACACAGGTGATCAGAGGATGTTTGGCTCCAGCCGTGTGCCACAGGAACAGGAAGGAAAGAGGGAGAAACTAAACAGGAATCTAGGGACAAAATAAAAGTGGAACCATGACATATTCCTTGTACTGAAAAAACAAATGTCTCATTGCAAACACCAGTGATAGTACTAGGCGAGACATTAGACTGATTACACAGATCGCAGCAAATGCTCCACACAAACACAGCTGATCAGGACCAGAGCTAGAGTTTTTATGCTGCAATGAGGTTTGCTGACTATAATAAAGCGTCTTGGTCACTGCAGCGCCGGACGGCATCTCTTAATAGCGTCGGATCCTCAGTTTGATCATGGATCACACACTGCAGCTCTGCTGAACTGTGTCACACACTCAGTGGATTTGTGAGATCAGAGACCCTGAGCCAGGTACTGTGTCTGGTCTACAACAGGTTAACAGATCTGAAATCCACAAGAGCACACTTCGATAGAGATTCTGACAATCGCTCTTGCACAATTAAATGATTATGATCTTTTCAGGCCTCTGAATACGTACCTCCCTATCAGTTCTCTCCACTATTCTCCTCACATTTTTCCTTTTGTTCTTTCCTCTCATCCTTCCGCTGTTTGTCATTATGACACAATCTCACTCTCATGTCCTCTGTCATTACAAGAGCCTGTTTCCTCTCTAATTTGCCTTGGCATGTTCATGGAGAGAGAGTGGATTTGGTTTTATCTTTTTGACCTTATATTTTTTTCCATGTTTGGTGTGACTCTCTAAGCGTCATTCTGCTCGCTTTCTACTTGTTTCATTTACTCTTGCTTACAATGCTGAGATTAGGTTGTCCATGCCATTTAACTTCTCTCTATTTCTTCATTATTTTGGACTCCAACTGTCCCAGAGTCCTTGCTCTTTGTTACCTATGGCATTCGGTTTTTCTATTAAAGACCTGTGACCTCAACAAGTCACCTTTGATTGTAGACTAACTATCTCTAGAACATGTGTTTTGTGTCTGTATTTGGATTTTGAGCGGTGCAAAAACACCTGCTGAGGTTTTTCAGTGAGTTAAAAGTCGCTCTTAAGCAATGTCACATGCCTGCTTCACTCTTGCTGTCGCTTTTTTGTGTTTTGATTTGTTTTTGCATCTTCTAATAATTTCTCTTTTCCACCCAATTCCCAACCCCCTTTCCCAATTTCCAGATGAGATCGAGATGCTGGAGCGACTTTGGCTGTCTGGTATCTGCCACAATGACAAAATCGAGGTGATGAGCAGCAAGTTGGATATAGACAATATGGCCGGGGTCTTCTACATGTTGCTAGTGGCCATGGGCCTCAGTCTGCTGGTATTTGCCTGGGAACATCTGGTCTACTGGAAGTTACGCCACTGCATGGCCACAAGTTCTGGCAAACTGGACTTTCTTCTCGCAATCAGCAGGGTAAATGTTTGGCATGTATATATTTGTATTCAACATCTAGGTTTTGCAATGATCAGCTACTTCTGAGAGTATGGATATATGCAGAATATTTTTTTCCATTACTCAATGAGGTTTTTATATTTTGTCTCATGCCTTCCATTGTTCTATCTTTCTAGGGCATGTATAGCTGCTGCAGCTTCGAAGATGAAACAGCACCAGGTGGCCCTAAATCTTTGTCTTCTCATCACCACACGGCAATGGTTGCAGTCTCTTCCCAGCCACACGTTGTTGCAACCTCTATGACAAATCCAGCCATCGCCTTGGTGCAGCAGCAACCACCATCACAGCAACAGGCTCAGTCTGTCTACAAAACACCTCTACCTGGTTCTCCTCCCACTATGGTGCATACTGGGACAGCACTTGGTCCCTCCAGCACCCCTATTTCGGGGGCACCCCTTCCTTGTTCCACATTTTTGCCAAGGCCAGATCGCAGACTGGCTGTTGTGGATCGATGGAGACTGCCCAAGTCTGGCACAGCCACCAATCCAATGGCTGTCAGGGGGACCATCACTGACATGGGACCGTTTACTCAGAAAGTCCCACAAAACTGGGCTCCAGCTGGTGGCGGGGGTGGGGGACTTGATGGCTATAAGAGGTATTATGGTCCCATTGACCCTGAGGGACTGGGACCCTGCATGGAGCAGCAAGCAGGGTCCCAGACCCCCAAGACTTTGCCCCGGGGCCACCCTCAGCCTCCTCCCACCACTGTGGCCTTCTATTCAGAAAAGGGCATGGACCATGGGGTGGGGAAGAGGGCAGGGGGAGTTGGCAGTGGAGGTCAGGGGAAAGGGCCTGTTAAATCTCTGGGAACTCCCAGGCTGCCACCGAAGAGTCAGGCCCCTCTACCCCCTACACCTCCATTGCCACATCCCTCTCCCCCTCCTCCTTCATCCTTCTGGAGAAAACGCAGGCCAAAAAAGACCAAAGAGCCTGGAGGACCCCTGTATGAAAATATTTTGCCACTGGGGCGGAGGGGAGAGGCCCGTGATGGAGTGAAGGAAGGAGGCGGTAGGAGGGCACGCCCTCTATCGCCTCCCATTTCACTTCCCGTGCCCGTACCCCTTAGCCCCTCATATACTCCTCCTTCTCCCTCGGCATCCTTGCACTATACCTCCTCAACCTCTTCGTCGACCACCTCTTCTACATCTACGTCATCAACTGCTTCATCTTCACGCTCCACTTCACCAAGCTACTCCTATAGCTCTTCAAGGAGTACACGAGACAGGACGGGCGGAATTGATGGAGAGGATGATGATGACGATGAGGAACTGACAGAAGAATCAAGCCTCCTGCTTGGGAGAGGAAGGGAAAGGGAGCGCTCAACCATCCGTCCTCGGTCATTCAGCCACGGTCGCTTGCCACCACCCATACCTCCCAGGAAACCACGCACATCCTGGGGAGACAGAGACAGAGGACGCGAGAGAAGGGGGAGCCAACTGTCTCAACTTCAAGAATGGTGGGCAAGCTGGAATGAACGAGAGCGTGGTGGAGTTGGTGGTGATTCTGAGAGACAGAAGCGGGAAAAGAAGAGAAGGAAAGAGAAGGAGAAAGAGAAAAAGAAGAAGAAAAAGAATAAGAAACGGAAAAAGAGGGAAGAAAGGGAAAGAGAACGAGAGAGAGAAAGGAAGAGACGAAAGGTAAAGAAGAAGAAGAAAAAAGCCTTGAAGACCAAAAAGAGAAAGAAATCAATTGGGGGTAAACATTCAGAGCCAGAGGAGGGTGATGCGGAGCCTGAAAGGGAAGGAGATGCAGATGGAGACAGGGACGGATTGCAAGAGTATACCTCCTTTTCTGCACAGTACAGGAGCACATTTGGAGAAAAGGGGCGGGACTCATGGGATGGAGACAGGGATAAGGAAGGAAATGACAGGGATGAGGATGACAGTGGTAGAAGCAGAGAAAGACGGTCCAAGTCCTCTCACTCTCGACATCGTCCACCAAGTAAACGGTACCCTAACCTGAACAAACTCCCTGCATCAGTCAAATTCTGGGTGAATGGCAGAGGAGATAATTCAAATACTCCAGTATCATCTTTACACCCACTGTTGCCATCGTATAAGAGGCGTAAAAGTACAGGGATGGATAAAGAGGTTGGAGGAAGAGGTGGGGAGCGAAGACCCTTGCTAATGCATTATGAAAAAGAGAAAGCGCAGACAAGGGAGGGATTGTCTTTCCACGAATGGGACAGTGATGATGACGAAGATGACGAAGACGATGCTGATGATGATGATGAGGAAGACGAAATTAGGAATAGAGGCAGGGAACAGTCAGGTGAGAGAGGCAGGAGGACAGGAAGGGGTGCAGTCTCTGAGTCAGAGAGAGACAGGACAAGGCCAGAAGATAGTTACTCAGATGATGGCTCGTCTGGAGAGTTTGGGCGTTTTGAGAGGTACTGGGAGGGAGGGGCAGGAGGCAGTAGCACTCATATAGGGGGCATAGGTGGTGGTGGATGGTTTTTTGGCACATACCCATCCAGGGAAAGAGGAGGAAGTATAAACAGCCGTGATGATTCTCTACTAGGAACAAGGGCAGAGGGCTGGATCGGAACAGATTTCTGGGGTTCAGGGCCAGGTGGGGGTTGGGGATCTGAAGGAGGGAGTGGGGGACTAGGTTCACAGTGGCCACCAACACCTACGTCTTTCCCACCACCAAGAAGATACTGGTCTATGGACAAGATCCCTGTGAAGGGAGAAAGAAAATGGAAGAGTGGAGGTGGAAAAAGCAAAAGCCGCAGCAGGGACAGAGATGCTGGACGGGTCACAATGTGCTCCTGTAGCCTATACCCACATCCCCACCCATACCCACATCCTGACAGGCGGTCACCAACCACCCACCCAAAGAGAGGGGCAACCACACTTTCACATAGCCAGGAAGAGCTATTGCCCCATTGTCACAGCTTCAGTGGAGGATCCCGCCCAAAGCCCCTCCCCGGTAAATCAGATCCAATTCAAGCCAAATCAGGCAGCCAATCTAACCTCAGCCTTGGCGCGCAGCCTGCGGACCATCCACCCCAGACATCACCGTCCCCACCTCAACAGCCATCTATGTCCCCAACATCTCTCCCGATGCCCATTCCTCCTCCTCCCTCTTCATCCTCTGTGTCTCCACCAGCAGGAGTAGGCAGGGCTGGCAAGGGTCATGCTCAGACTGCTGCCAGTGCCAAGCTCCAATACCAGAGACTTCGCTCTGTGCCTCAACCCAGGAGGTTCTACTCCCCCCATCTGCCACTTAAAGCCAAGAGTCTGTGCTCACGCCGAGGTTCCGCCCACTTCTCCAGCCTGGAGAGTGAAGTATGACAGGGGGAGAGGAGAGAGGGAGACGTAGAAGCAAGCACCAATACTATTGAGAACTGTGGTGCCATGGCAGCAGAAACCAGGGATGAGTGCAGAGAGCTTGCTGCCTTGGTGAACATCAGTAATCAGTTAGCGGCCATCACTGCAGGAATAAACGTGGACAGTAGCCCTACTGCTAACACTGCTATGTGTTTGAGCAACCCTACTGCCACTTGCTCCTTTGTACGCGTCCTTGTGAGGGCAACGGTGCAGCGCAACACCAGGGTGAGCTTTCTCACCTTGGATAGTTCTAATGACGAAAGTGACGCAGAGGCCACATCACTGGGCTCAGCTGCACCTGAACTTCTCCTTCGCTCTGAATTGAGCTTTGTGATGTCATCTTCTGTACTCCTACCCTCCCAGAGTAACAACTATGGATAAGTGTAGTCTCCAACCAGTGAGTAATGATGTCATATATATTTGTACACTCACACAAACAAATATGCACTCACATGCAAAACACACACATAACACATGCAGACACAGGCTCAAAACGTCTCCCTCCCTCTGGCATGAGAACACTTTGGTGTGATAAAGTCGGAGACAATGACTCCCAAATGATGCCACTGGCGTGTCAACAAACACTGTTATCAATGGCTCATAGCTTTTAAACAAGCTTGCTGGACTGCTTCTTGGAGTCAAAGAGACTTTTTGTAAATCAGAAATGAGAAGCAATTCAGTCACTTCTCATGCACTATGTCAGATTCTGTTTTCACGGGGCAGCAAGGACAGAGTTGTTCATGTACCCTTTGACCATGTCACCATGTGACCCACCTAGCTCTACCCCAGGACTGTCTATGTGATGTCTCATTTTACTATAAACCCTTTTAATCCAACTGACTGAGCAGGAATCACGCTTCTTTTTAATGGAGTGTGACATGTCACCTCTGATTCTGAATGGAAATGGAACACTCAATAACGGTATTTGAACACAAAGGATCTTATATTTAAAAAGAAATAATAAGAACAAAAAAATACGTGTAGCATCCTCTTATGTCTGTCTTTTATTTCCTTATTAAAATTGCTCTCCCACCATCATTTCTACCCGATCAATATATTTGTCGGTTGAATAAGGAAGGCTGAATGTGGCTTGTGTTGGCAGTGGGAACAGTTGATGATGTTTTTACACTGCGAAAGGGAAGTGGTCTCCAGGTTTCCCTCGAACGCTTGCTACACTTCATTTCACAGCCCGTAGCTGGATCAAATGGATGATTGGTGCAATATCAGTAATTGGCACTAGATGGCTGTATAATATTCAAATTATCTTCAAACATCGAAGCCTGTGGGTGATATAATTATTTCAGCTAGGGGAACTAATTGGTGCACAAATAGATTTTTGTTGTGTTTGAAATTGGGTTGTTGTTTTTTTTAATTCAACACACACTTCTTGTAAAAATCATGGACGAGTTTTGAAACACATTGAAGCACAATGAACCTCCAATACTCTCTGGTTACATAGCATTAAAATTCCCACACACCTGATAAGGAAGCTATATACTGTGAATATTTAAAGTGCTAATTTAAGAGCTATATAAATGAATCCTTCTTTGATTATTAGAAGACTGTTTGGTTTCGAGATGTATTTCAAGCAGATGTGTTTGCATCTGACATGTTATAGTAATAGAACATTGTTCATGCCACAATCGGATGTGCTTTTATTTTTATTCAATTTAAAGAGCTACTATGGCATGAGCTGATGAGACGTGACTCCGGTGGATGGTGGATGTATGTAAAGAGGACTGTAAACTTGTGCTGCGTTTTAGCGTCATTCTCTCTGCTAGGTGAGGCAAAAGCCATTTACTGAGTAAACTGTGCCAATTTAGCAATGGGAACACTGCGTTTCATAAGATAACAGGCTCATCTCACATACTAAGACCAGCCACAGCCCAGCTCTTCTACTGTAGTTGAATGTAGCTTTGACATGATGTAGCAAAATAACATTTACTTTTCAACTTTGTAGCTTTTGGATGCTGTTGATATTGGCTTGAAGGTGAGGGGGGTGTGTTGCTATGTGAGGGGCTGTGTGTTGTGTTTGTGCATGTCGTCACAGATCGAAGGGTTAGTTGACCTTCTCAAGTCCCCTTTCTAGCACAGTCCTTTCATCTGCACACAGATTGCTTTGTCCGAGGACTGTTTGGGTTTTTCATTCCGAATTTTCCAGAAATTATTTTTGGCATACCCCTGATGTTTTAAAATCTGAATCACTGCATGTCGAATTGAATGAAAGCTCAATGAGCAATTGTGATTAAGTTGTAATTTTGGACCAACTGCAGCCATTCTTTGGAGTCAGTCGCTGAAAGTAACAGTTGTAGGACACCCGTATGTGATCAGTCAACAGGGCTCAAACCTGGTGTGTCATTGTTCATTTCTACTGAGGCGCTAATACTTAAGTCTGTGACTGCATGAACAGAAGTGAATCTTATCAATCTTTTGCCTACTTTTGTTTTATTTAAAAAAAAATTAAAATATGCTGTTTTTGAGAATGTACCATGTTATACTGTGATTTAACTGAAATATTTTATTGTATTTTCGATTTGATCATTTAAAAAGAATTCTATATGTACAAATAAATATATACATATATACATGCAGGTATATATATATTAGTTTGATATATTTGGAGGAAGTGGTAGATGAAATAGTTTTAAATGTTCAGCTTTGTAGCAATTCTAGAAATCATTTTTTCGAACTTTGATTCCTCCTATATGACTGTGAAAACATTAGTGCCTGTGACAAAAGAAGACAAGTAAAAGTCTAAAAATCGATTCATTTGTCATCTACTAAACTATCAGTCTGTCACTCCTCTCGAACTACCTAACACTATTGTTTGATGCTTTCGACTTTACTTTTCTTTATCTCGTCTTGCTCGGTTGTTTCATTTCAGATCTTTGATCTGTTATTTCAGCATCTCAGTCTGCAGGCCACCTTGAATTATTTCCACCATTGGCTTTTATTTCCTGGTCATACTAAAAGCAGCTCACTTAGCAAAAAAAAAAAACAACAAAAAAAACAAAACAAAACAGAGACCAGTAGATACTGTGTTCTTGCTCCTTTTGATTGATTGTTGTTGATGATGCCGATGATCACCTAATCGATGAAACAATTGATGTTATGTGACTGAAGTGTGTATCTAAAGACCATGCCACTGTAGCAAGTCTGGGCTGAACCACCTACCAGCGGGCAAATGAGGCCACAGTTGCCATGGTGTTGCCATGGCATTTACATGGCGTTGCCATGGTGTCCTCTGCACCGCCACCTCCTGGTGCCTGCTGGGTAATATAGCATAATGTCCTTCACCTCTCTCAGAGAGCACTGGTCAAAGATCTGCTCTGTTCTCCTCTGCTCTGTTACTGAATCAATGGGGCCATTCAAACAGCCTCAGTGAGGAAGTGCTGAGCGGCAGAATGATGGTGATGTGCCTGATACTGATCTAGACTGGACTGGTTCTGTGTCTTGGATAACACCATGCTAGTTTTTTTTTTTTTGTTTTTAATCATAACTTTACTCTGCATGGCATGATGTCCCAAATGCTTGGTTCTGATCAGGACTGTCTCCATGTGTATCCAAGACAGAATGTATTTGCAATAAGCAGGCCCACCTCAGTGAACCCACTTTGGCATGATCCTGTTACTCACCTTTGTTTTGTTGCAGCCCAATTTCCCAACGACACACATTCAGCCAATCACAAAAGCTCAATTTCATTTGAAGAATGACAATAAACCATCAACACGGTCTCATGGGTGTCTTCTATGTAAAGTCTGGATGGCTGAGGAAGATAGTTTCATCTGTATGTACTGTTGGCTGTTCTCTGTCGCTCCATTTGTAGTCAGTTGGTTTCCGTGTCGAACGTTATGTACGTGCTCATCTTTTGTTTCTGTGTGACGTCTCGATGTGCTTTGATTTCCGCTGACAGTATGCAGTCCAGTCCAGCCAAGTGCAGTGAAGTTGGCGCACTGAAGTCCTGGTGCAGCCTGCAACCACACCTTCTCTCTTATGGCCTGTGACCTGGGGGGAGAACAAGTGGTGTTCCAGATATTAAACAGGGTCTTCATTGGCTAAACATGCCGTGATTTATATCAAGGAAACACCTGACCAGGTCCAAGGTTTTGTACGTTGCACTAAGAAGTCTGCCTCAGTGACCGGACACATTGACCCACAGGAGACCTCAGTGTGTGTTTTTGAGCAGTGTTCAAGGCCTTGGAACCTCTCTAATACAACAGAACTTTTTAGGGTTACAAGGCATACAGAGTGATACCGTGACTCTAAGCCCAGACAGGCCTGGTCTATTCCTCAACTCAAATGTGATAGTTGACTGGACATTGTCTGTCGGGGGTGGGGCTGGACAGTCAGTGCTGCACTTAACTTTCTTGAGAATTGCTTCATAAAATATGATTCTCTTTAATTGATGCCGGGTGTGATGTGTTTCCTTCCATCTTCTCTTCCATGATAACATCATTCAAGGTGCTGGCGGCGAGTGATTTTCCATACAAGCTATTAGCTCCTTCACCGCTAATTTATGAAGAGCTCAAATAGCACTTTTCTGGCATTTTGACAGGCGAGTCTCTGCCAAAGTGTGTGTCTGCACACTTTTCTCAGTGGGCTCTTGTTCCTTGTCAAACTTGAGCTTTGATCTGGCCGGCGCTGACCGGTTATAATCCACTTCCCTCACTGTCAAAGAAAGTAACACACCTCACACTCAGCCTGAGAGGTGGGAACAGTGTCGTATCTGAAGAGACTTTCACAACATACCTTGAAGTTATCAAGGTTCGGTTCGTTGAGACGTTTAACTCTTTCATTAGAAATAGATTTCACATAGTAAATCAACCTTGATAAAGGTATCGGATGCAAAGTTATCGCATGATCTTAGTAAGTGTGAGGAGTGTCGAAAATGAAAATTTGGCTCATCAGTCACAGACTTCTCTCTAGCCCATGGGTGGGCAACAAAATGTCATCTGCCACAGAGTGTGGTGTTGTAAATGAAAGGACGGAAAAAACAGCAGGAGTATGAAATAGAAAATGTTACAAGTAAGCATATTAACAAATGGAATTTTGCCATGCAATCAAGGTCACATCAAATTTCATTCCATATATACTTTATTTACAAATAAGTCAAGTGACAAAACATGTACATAAGATATAAGGGCATAATATATTTTTTACATTTATTTTGAACAAGAAAACCCCCCAAAACATAATTGAAAAGAATAGAACAGTCATGAATAGAAAAAAAAGGGGGGAAATAGGCATGATTAGTTTTATGTAAATATATTTCGATTTCAAACAAAATGTTTGACAGTTGAGATCAAATGAAGCGTCATAGAGTTCAGGCAAATAAATCCCTTGGGTTTGTATCGATGCAAAGAAGTAGCTCACAGTCTTGCTACCTTGCTACGCCTGGCACCTCCAGACAATGACGGCTCAAGGGTTTGACATTTCTTTATTGAACAGTAGTTGGTTCTGCATATTGATGGAGAAAAATTATTGACATTGTCGTGCAATAGTACTGTATTTCTATCCAGTTTCTCCTTTCTATTTATTTTAAGATTGTAATTCCATCTTGAATATATGAAATTTAAGTATATAATATTTTTCTTTCATGACGTTTTTCTTTGTTTCCTTAAAGTGTGCTCTCAAAATGCTATATATATATATATATATATATATATATATATATATATATATATATATATATATATATATATATATATATATACATTTTTTTCATTGAATCAAACTTCAATTTTTCGTATACTTTCATTTTCCTTCATGTAATTTTTGCTCACCTTCGGTCATAGTGTTTTCATGGTATCAGATATTTCAATTTTAACTGTTTGGTAAAGCAGTGCCCTGAAATGGTCATGGGAAAATGCCACTTGTTTTGAGGGAAGTCATCACCACATTTGTTTTTTGTAGCGTTTGGGGGGCGACATCATTTTCCCGTCCATTCATATTTTTGATAAATAAAAATAATGGTTTCACTTAAAAATGTGTCTCAGCGTCCTTCATATGCTCACATCTGTACAGCATTGTATTGTGAGGATGAAAGTAGTTTTTGCCTGTTGAACAAAATGGCTTATTCTTGTATAGAGCTTTTTTTTTTCAAGCTATAAACCAGAGCCATTATGCTGCAGATACTGCTGCTCCTGAACAAAACCATTAAAAACGTTTTACTGCTTCTCCAAGATGTGGTTGGCTAAGCACAAAAACATCAGGCAAAACCTGACATTCCATTGTCTGAAAGTGTTGTTTGTGATATTTAATCTGTCCTGCTGCCTCTGCTCAGGCTATCTCCTAATTAGTCATTGATCGTCAGTGTGATGGGTTACCAGCTAATTGCATTGTGGGACGCGGCGTGCACATGCAGTAATGACTTAACGCTCTAATAAGATTGGCTTACACGCAGTAAAATATTTCCATCCCCAAACACTGACTGCAGTTGTGTTTTTCCAACCCTCAACTGGTCCGTACCATCCGCATAAATATGAATGAGACTATAGCATCACCACAGAACTTTTGCCTTGTTGCAACTGATTTTATTTTGAAACAAATGGACTTTGAAAAGCAGTTCTTTGTGCATTATTGAAGCAGAAAAACACAAATATAATCCTGCAGCCCCCAATGCATTATTTGTCTCAAAGGTGAGACTTTTTACCAAGAAGTAAGAGGCAGACTGCACAACAAATACATTTCCTGAGAGGACTCAAACCTGACAGCTATCACCATATTCCGGAATGGAATATTATCCATCCACTAAATTTAACAAGAAAAACAGATCTTGTTCATATATAAGCTGCAGTGTGGTGCTGTCTGCGCTGTAGAAAGGTCAGCGGTGCACCTAGCTTAAAATGCATGAGGATCACTTTTAAACTATTTTGAAAACGGGGTCCAGCATCGAGGCTGACTCATGAAACAAACTTGGCAATGTTCTGAACTTCGACCATGAAGTCCTCTAGTCTTTTACTTACATCAAAGCGTTCAAAATGCGCCGTTTTCGCCCGAATGTCCAAAGTCCGGGCACCACAGCTGGTCTCAGCTGCTGCTCCTCAAAGAGATTGGCTCTTTTGGTGGAGCTGCTACTCACGATGGGTGAAAACAGTGCATTCTGAGCGCTGAGCGTGAGAAAAAAGTAGCAGCTTATAGTCTGGAAATGATGGTATACAGGAAGAAACGGCATCCTTCTTATGCATGTCCATGTGTAATTGTGCACTTAAATGCATAAATTGTAGGGTGGAGACATTGCATAACTGAAAAAAGATGTGGGTTTTGCTTCTTGAAGCAATATTAGTACATTCATAAGGCATTATAATATTTTCAGAATGCTTCATACAAGATGTCATGAATGCGTATGATATTGAATGACAAAGTTTAACATGGATTCTACAGTATTATCATGGGGGTTAGGGGTTCTCGGCTGCATAACTCAGATAAGTCCACAAGTTGAGATTCACTGTTCCAAACTGCTGAAATTATTTTTGTTGCTTCGCTTTATTTTTCCCAAGTCATTTAAAATGTCATGTTTAATTGTACTTTTCTGAATGAAGCATCAAGTCGAACAATGGTGTTCTCCTGGTACATACTGTCTTGTTTTGTTTTAACCTCTGCCTGCGAACACTATCCACAATATTTGTACTTATTTAGCTTACTGAAGTTTTGCCTCTAACTGTGTGCAACCACTCTGAATAAAGAGTTTATTTTGTTATCTTAAGAAGAATTCCGGACTGGACATTGGCCCACATAACATAAATGTTGTGAACCTGAAGCTTCATTTGACTAAATAGATGGAGATTCTCAAGAATAATATCGTCTTGAAATCTGCTCTGTTGTGAGGCACTGAAAAGCAAATTGCTTGATTAATTTAAACAAATGCTAATGAGTCCCCTGTGAGGTCCAGGACTGAACCTTGGTCCTCTCAAGTTCTTGAGCTCCTCTGCCTGAGCAGCCTGTGACAGTAACACTGGAATGTATGAAAATGAAAGTCTGTGTTCCTCCTGAGGTTCACTAAATTGATCCTGTTCTGATCTGCCACCAGCTCCCCTGGGATTTATAACATGTCTGAGGCGCAGAGCTGAACCCTTTCTCACTCTGGCTCTCTGCAGTGTCTCTCTCTCTCTTTAGAGCTCTGATAGCACAAGGCCTCCTTCTAGGTATTCCAGATCAGCCCCTTTTGGATTCAAACGTATGTTGATGTCTGTCTCTTTGCTTGTCTGTCTATACGTACGAACACGCACTTTCACTTGTGTGGAATAAAAGCAGTGTTTTGGCTTTCATCATTTTCGCAGCGCTGCAGGGTTCTACAACTCAACTGCTGCCAAGGAAAAAACAGGGGAAAAAAAGCCTTTCATGTGCCTTTTTCTCCTGAAACACAGACCATTGCTTGCTTTCTGCATTTTCTCATCAACCACGCTGAAACACATCAGGGACAAATGAGGGTACTGACCCTCCGCAGTTGGTGTTAAAAGGAGGTGCGTTAACACAACACCAGCCTTTTATACCACTGCAACAAAAGACAATTCCTTCTTGTAAAGAGGTGGAGTGAATGCTTTGCCAACAGCAGTGGAGGAATTATCAGGAATCAATTCTAAAAGGTGCTACTTCACACTTTACTTGACTGGGTCTATAGCGCTACAGTGAGGATTAAATGTCACGTTTCAATTCTTACAGCAGCACAAGCTGTAGAATTCCGTTGATGTTGTCCACCCAAAAACACATTAAAAGCAACACAGATGACAGACACAGAGGCTCAGACATTAAAATCCCTTGCTTAAAGAGTCATATTTATATAAACAAAATCAACCATGTCATCAGTCGAAGAGTTATATCCCATTAAATCCCAGGGGCATACTTCCTGCTTCATTGTGCCAATTTGCAGAGCTCTACAAACCATTAATAGTGATACAAAGACAAGAGAGGCAAAAGCTAGGATTTGTTGAGTGATCTCCACAGTATTTTTGTGAAACCAGTGACAGCTCACAAGCCAGAAAACCCTTTCAGTCTGGTCTGATGGTAAACTGACCTCTGATCCTCCTCTCATACTGAGGTGAGGGGAACCACCTTGTACAAAAGAAACAAAATCAATGTTCCATTAGACGTACTATTTAACTACGTCAAATGCTTGTGTCATGTCGTGTGATACAGCATTTTTCTTTATTTCTGCCACTCTCTACATTGTAGATACTGAACGCATCATACATATTAACCAGCATATACAGTATGGATGGTAAAGAAAAACAGGATGAAAAACTCTAAATATGTTTTATATTTTGCCGGCACAGTGGGGCAATGGTTAGTTAGCACTGCTACCCCTCAGCAAGAAGTTTCAGGATTCAAATCTGGAGCTCTGGACCTTTCCGGGTAGAGTTTGCATGTTCTTGTAGGCCTGTGTAGGTTGGATTTCAGTTCACACCGCAAAAACTCAAAATCTTACCAAGCTTGTTTTCCTTATTTTTTGTCAAAATATATCATCCCACATGATTTAACTTTATCAATAACATTTCAGCAATATGGAGGGACTTATTTTAATATTATTTTTCACTTGTTCTACTGGCAAATTTTGTCACTTATTTTAAGATAAAAGTAAGGCGAAATAAGTAGAAAACCCTGAGGGAAAAGATGCATCATCTTAAAAGAAGTCCCTCCATCTTGCTGACATGTCATTTATAAGGTGAATTCATCTTAAATCGAGTGGGATGAGATGTTTTGACTACAAATGTGGGTAAGATTTAGAGTTTTTGCAGTCCCTGCTGTTACAGAGCCTCACCACTAATGTTGCCGACTCAGTGAAGCAACAAATATATGCTTCATTCTTCAAACACTGGGGGCCCTAATGAAAAAATAAGTGTGCTCAAGCAATAATTTATATTTCTCAATTTGTAACAGGAAGCTGTGTACAGATTAATGAATCGTGCGCCGTTTCTCTCTTAATGTGATCAACTATCAAGCCACAAACTAAAAGCGGTTCAAGTGCATCATTGCGACAGAGTGGGGTGATAAATAAGCAGCCACGTGGTTTAACAGGCAACATCCTCCCAAAGATGAAACAAGAGAGTGTGTGCGCACATGTCGGCGTGTGTGTAGTTAATGCCACCTGCCCAGTGGGAATTCCTCTTTGAAACCAGGAAGATTAAGACGTCGTCAGACTTCTTGTTCTCCCTTCGCCTCATTATCCAATTGCTCCTATTACCTTCAATCTGCGTCTCTCCCGCTTTCATCCTTCCCCTGGAGCACATTTTGTTCACTTCCTCACAGTAGCACAAGCGGTCGCCTACAGCTGAGGAATTCACTTCTAGTTAGTATTTTGCACATTAGAATATAACACGTACCCAACGGCAGATATGTTCAACGTCACCCTGGTGGTATGTTACTTTTATCATTTTAAATAAAACTTATTTCTGATCCTATTTAGTAAAACAAAGGATTGACATCACTGAGGACGGTAGTAGTATAAAGTCATATTGGACAGTACTTCATACACTTCAGAAGACAATCCAAGCCATAAGTAATAAAACTGTTCGACCCCCATTTTAGCTCACTTTCATTGAGCCTAGGTTTTTAAGAAATATGAATATTTGATACCATGACGTTAAATAGAGAGAGTGGCCCACACTTTCTATTTCGAATTAGCACCCAAGGAAAACAACACAGCAAGCTTGTATGAATGCAGTCAAAGACTCACTTCCTCCTCATTCATGAGCATCCTGTCAGAGTGCCTTCTCCATCATTCTCCATCGCAGCAGCTGCCTTTTTCATCAAACACATTGATGACCGTTTGACAGACATGGCCAGCAGCATTCACTCTGCAGTCACTGTCTCAGTCAGGGGTTCAGGTGTGGTGTCACGTGTTGAAAGGTGGCAATGAACTACTGTCTTGCCAAGATGATGCGTGAATATGTTTTGTTTATATTAACTAACAGTTTTGTTCAAGCTGCTTTATATGCTACGGTTAGTGGGCACCTTTGTTCTTTGTAGCCTTTGTTGGTCATTCCACGTACAGTAAACATAGTGATTAGAGTGAGCCAGCAATTTTGCAAACATTAACTTGTTTTAACATCTCAAATTTGATTTCAATGTCAAGCTACGCTATTTGTATGTCAGATTCCATCACTTTAGATGGACACGAGGTCCACTTATTTGGATGGGAAATGTAGTTCTTGGCAGAGGTGTCAGACTTAACTATAGAACAAACCAAAACAAAAAAATACCGACGAGGTCACTATTAAAAATATGTTGAATTTTCAGACACTGTCAGTCAAAAATACAACTGCAAAATAATTGTTTATTAAAGAAACCGGCTGTTGCACCAGTTCTTGTTTTAACTGAGGTCTACCTGAGTGTTTTTCGCACTGTATAAGCCACAGAGCTTCATCAGTGCTCTCTTTCTTCACACTCAGGTTTGCATCTGAGGGCTGAAGCTGGGTTGCACAGGATGTTTCAGCACAGTGTAGAACTTAATGTAACATTTAAAATGGCAAATGAAACCCTGTTTTGTCTGGCAAAAACCACCAACATCTCCCTAATTGTCGGGTGTTTATTAAACTGGTGAAAACTCGCTTGTTCCTCTCTTAATAAAAAATAGAATTACAAACCTAATTGGGCCCATTCAAGCACATCCAAGATTTTCAAAGCAAACGTTCCAAAGGGACACGTTCCACGCTCAGGTATGATGCCTCTTTTCCCCTTGATTCTTCAAACAATAAGTCAATTTGTCTTCATTTCATTTGAGGAGCGAGACAAAGAGCCGGGCGGTCAGGTAGAAGCTCCTGCTGGACGAGGGTGAATGCTCATTATGAGATAATGGATGTGTGTAATTGTTGACCGAGGCGCAGAATGAAGTCATGGTTAAAATGACAAGACAAAGATGCTAGCATTCAAGTAGAGCCAGTCCTTTGTGGTGATGAACACAGTATGCTGTTTTATGGTTGGCTGCGGTCTGTTCTCTCTACATCATATTTATATGAATGTTTATGCCTGTCTCTAACCATGGAGAAAATCTATTCTTATCGCTGTGTGTGTTCTTCATACTACCATGGGTGCCGCAGTGCATCACTGGCTCACTCCACACATATTTTACAGTCGAGGCTTGTATCCCAGCAAACATGCAAACGCGCATCACAAGCGAAGACTGGAGAAGTGCTGAGTCATCACCCTGTATGGGGAGGGCACATTTTTGACCATTGCCTTTCATCGCGACAATTGAGCTGGAGATTTACCGCTTTTTGTTCTGAGATGCTTGAAAAATGTTGAATCACAACAATTGAGATTTGTCAAAACTACTGGGTTGTGGCCCAAAAGTGAGTTACAGCACTGTTCTCACTGGCTTTGGTTTTGATCATAATGTATTTTTTACCTCCTGCAGTGGTAAAAATAATCCATTTATAACAGCGCAGTTTCATATTCTGACTGTGAAATTGTACCGTGGTGCGTGACTGAAACCGCTACATTTTCAGGGAATTCTTGCTTACACACAACATACCGGACTGTGCTACCCAGCTGACTGTCCGGATCCTGCGTTTCTTAACTCTACAGTGCATGGAAGTACCCCATATTGAGGAAGTTCCACTTTTAAGAAATAAAATATTTGATTTTCTTTCAGAAACGCCATATACACTCAGTTGTGACAACACCCACATCATGAGATTGTGCCAAAAAATCAATTCACATAAGAATCACAGCTCTCATTTGCTATGTTTCAGAATCGATTTAAGGTGTCCCAAAATTGATTTTTTTTAAATGTGTTGGCGGTCCGCCATTTTGTAATGTGCAACGTCCTGACACTAATGCTAAAGAGTTTTTTTCGGATTTTACTGAAGCACTGACGCAAACGCTGTGCAAGCAAGATCCTTTTTCCTAGTGGTTAGCCAAAGAAGAACGACAAACATTGCTAAAAATTGAAATAGTGTCTCCATTTTTCTGCTCAATTACTCCATCTGTTTTACAATATTTATGTAGCATGGACTGTCAAGAGGTTAGACGCAGATTTTTGTTGCTTTTGTTGCTGGCTGCGGGGTTGTGATGAATTCCACTACCTTCCTGTAGCTGTAAAAGCAGCGTCCTTCTGCTGTGTTCTCCACATGATCATGACTGGAATGACATATTGCACCGTCAGATCCAGCATGCTCATGACATGACTCCCCAATACACACTTGCATACATTCTATCTTGCCGCCTGACACCATTTTGCTCTCGAACAATCTTGCTAATTATAATTGTTAATTAATTATATCGCAGCACCCTCAACAGGAGACCAACCTACATTTTCATTAATTAGACCTTCAACCCTCTGCTCCGTCTCTCCATCCCACTCCAATCCAGCCCTCCATCCCTCGCTGCCTTCATGCTGCCACTAGTGAAATGTTCGGTGGTGACATGTTCATGCTAGCAGTACCCTGTGGAAACACTTGCCAGAATCTCATCCTTATGTCGATAATGTGCTTCTCAGTTCGTGAAGGATGGGATGTGTTGTCCAGGTTGTAGCTGACGTCCTTTCCTAGGTGGAGGAGTTGAAGGAGCATCACAAGGACACTGCATGGTCCTAGTGTCTTCTTGAGGACTTCATGATTATTGTCATTTATGAACTTAACTTACACTGGACATGTTTGTATCGCGTTATGTTTTAATCCATCTAGCAAGCTTCATCAGCTGCATGTCTGCTGTGTTGCTGAATAATTTCAGCTCAGCTCTGAACAAGCAGTGAGGGAAGTGCAGCACTGGAATAGAACAAAAGCACCCAGTTCAGGAGAAAGCAATCTGATAATGCTGTCACATTTCGCTGAATTCTAAGTAAATAAAACAAATGAGCATTACTCTATCTTCACCTTAGATTTTTTTGCCGTTTATATACACTGTTTGTTTGTGACCAAATAAAACTTGACTTCATTGTTGAGCTTGTTTCTGATCATTGTGTTAAATTAGTTTGTAATTTAATCTCAAACAAACCTCAGGGAAATTGTGGATGGATTTAGTTCGACCTTTAAACCTCTTAAAACCCAAGCTTTTTGAATTGTTTTGCTTTTTGTTATTTGAGATAGGAATTAGTCATAACTAAATGTTTAAATGTTCTTGTTTGAGTACAATTATTATTCACAATGTTGTTATCAATATGCCAGATTTACATGTTATATGAAGCTGGAGACTTTACTGCACATATTGCATGTACAGAAAGATTTGTTCCCAAAACTTGAACAGAAAGTTCTATCCTGTTCTGTTTCTGTTTCCTTGTTTTCTCCAGCTCTCCGAGCGACACAGCTGGCGTTCGCCTGCTAATCAGGTCTTCACAGATATCAACACCAGCTTGTGTCGCCAGATGGTTACTTCGTGTTCCTAGGGTAAACTCTTCCAAGACTTCACTCTCTCGTTTTGCTTCTCTGAATATTCTAAATTCTGTGCACGCTTCATCCCCTTTTCAGCTGCCTCCTCAGTTCTTGTTCTTCTTGCTTTGTTTCCGTTTTCACGGCTCTTCTCCGGTCGATCCGCGTGTGAGTGTTTTGTAAATCTCACTTTTGTTTTCTGATAGAAATCGTTATTTCCTTGAGTATGTGTGTGTTTTCCACCGCTGAGCATTTTCTGTTGATTGGACCTTGCGAGTTGATTTTTGAGTGCTTTCGCCTCTTTTTTGTTCCAGGTTTTTCCCCAGCCTTGTATTTCAATGTCCGTGTTCTGATCTGGCATTCGGCATACAACTTCGTTGTTGTTTACTAAATCATTGTTTATTTAACCTCGTCTCCGAGCCTTCTGTCAGCCAGCACACATTGAACCTGGGTCTGATCACATAGACAGCCATGACAGTTTCTTCCTTCTTTTATCTCACTGAAATGGCTCTAATGTTGTTGTCGCACTACAAGATGGTGGAGTCACCGTCCGTAAATGGTGCCAGTTGATCAACGATTTAAAAAACAAACTACCATTGTAGTGAAAGACAAACATGTCACATATCTGTAGGAGGGGAATCCAGGAGGTTAAAATGCATGTGCTACAATATGCAGCTAACTGAAAATGATATAGAGCACTGCACTGTTTCTGTTCCCTTCCTATGAATCCTCAGCTCTCTTGTGATGTATGCTAAGTTCATGTCATACATGACTGCCCAGGTATTTTGTGTGAACTGGTGTACCAGCCACCACTGGCACATGCCCTAGAAATTCAGTGTGTGCGTGTCCATGTCAACACACATGAGGCATACAGGTCCCCACATCCTGGTTCAATTGACTCTGGGGCCATTCTCCTTCCCATCCTTCTCTCAGAGCACTCACTCCTTAATGTTTTTGTCAAGCCTGCTGATTCTCCAGATGTCTTCTTGATCGCATTTTGAACATGTTGAACAAACGGCTTTCACAAACTCCATCTCTGATGCTGTTTGTTTTTCTCCTTCGCGTCTGGATTTTCTCTGTCTGGCACTTGTGGAGTGAGACAGTTGGTATTTGTTTGTCCACACTGTATATGTGGTGGCAAGATGGCAGCTTCTGTCTAACCCGTCTCCCATCCTGTGGCTCCCTCACCCTCTCCTGAGAGAAGTAACCCAGATTTCAAGACCAATCGCCGCCCATTCCCCTCATTCTTGCTTTTTTCTCTTGGTATCTGCCTCTTTCTACATCTTTTTTTCTCATACACAGCACTACTTTTTGTCCGAATCAATCTTGGAAGGAGAATTCCTCCTCCCAACTCATCGTCCTCCTCCTCACACTGCATTTGTGTTATCGGATATTTACCAGTTTGGTTTAGACTTCTCTTCACATTTGCACCCTTTTTTTTCCTTTTGTCTTTTTTCCCTCGCTTTCCTTTTACTCTTTTGCAGCAGGTGAGACACCTCACTGAACCTTTTCTGGGACGAACACGACTTACTGTCCTCAAGCCAGCTTTTCCAGTAAAACTCAATTGAATCCAGGTACTGTTTCCTGTTAGCACTTTTCCTAATGTTCTTCCTCTCATCATTTTTATTGTCTCATAACTGTGTCATATACCTGTACATGTCGTGTTTCCTCCGATGACTGATTTGACCCAGTCTTTTCCACACACTATTCGCCAGCTTGGATATAGAGGCTGATTTGTATTTCATTAATTTCATTTCTGCTGCCGTTTCATTCATCATTTAGAAGCCAGTGAGTGTTGAACTATAATCTTCTCAGCTAAAATTGGCCATTGTGCACTTCTCTGAGCGTCTGTCATTCCCATCAGACATAAAAATAAAACCCTTGTCCAAACTTTTCTTCGGAAATGGAATTGCTAATAAGAGCAAGCAGGAAGTTGGTCGACGATGGAGCTCTAATAATGGAACAGGAGGTGGGGGTGTTGTTGACATGGCAACAGGAGTTTGAGTTGACGACCACAGATGTGGGGTGGTTGAAGCATGAGAGGTGTACTGTATATGTCATTGTTGGAGTAAGTTTGGCTGTGTAGGCGGTTTGTCCTCCTGTTCTCCTTCATTCAACATGACTACACCGGCTGCTCCATTTAATCTTTCTACACGTTTTTCTAATGCTTTTCCCTCTTTCTCCTCATCCCTCGACATTAATGCAACTCCCTATTCCTCGATGACCCATCATACATTATAACCACCCCCCTCCTCCTCTCTGTCCTTGCATCACCATTTCCATTTGCTCCCATGTTCAAGGTCTTCCTCCTCTTCAACTCTATAGCCTCCCCACTGACATTCATCCCCATAACTCCTCTCCTTTCCCTTCAGGCACCATGTCCACCCCTGTCTCCCCTTCCCCCACACTCTCTCCAATGGCACTGGCCTCCCCGACATCAGCCACCTCCCCAGGTGTTTCCTCTCTGCCCTCGCCTCTCTCCCCTCCACCCAGGGTTCCAGTGTTCCAGAGGAAGGGGGCACTCAAGCACAAGAGGATTGTGGAAGTTAAAGATCACCAGTTCACAGCCCGCTTCTTCAAACAGCCGACCTTCTGCAGCCACTGCACGGACTTCATCTGGTATCACAGACACGCACATACACACGCATAACACCCCCTTGTTCATGAGCCAACCCCTCAGGTAGCCCACTGCACCATCTCATTTGTGATGATTTTATATTCTCAGCCTTGAGGAGCAGCCCACACTGACCTTAACTGATCATATGACCTCCCCCTACGATGCAGCCCACACAAAAGATGATTACTTTGCTGAGATCATCTTCGCACATGCAGTGTTTCATGCACTTCAAAATGTTCAGTGCACACAGTTATCTGACGTGTGAAACAGAAGATGATCTCTCACAGAATATATATATATATTACTGGGCAAGGTCATTTGAAAGAGTAACTTAAGTCACCCTGGTTCACTTGCAGTCAACATGTACGAATACCAAAAGTGTCATGGACCTCATATATACAATATACTTGTTGTCATGCACTGGTCTCTGGATGCATGCAGTATAACCATTGGATTTGCACTGTCCTCTTCAATGCTAATCAAACTCATATTTACTACATGGACAACAAAAATATCGTCCTCATATCTCATATCATCCTTCAGTCAGATTTGCCTGCCAGCTTTGGAAATGTGTAGTACTGTGAGCTTGATATGGAACCAATGGTTGCCGAGTGACATATGGTGATGGTGAATGTCGGATGCACGATTCTGAGTGTGCCAGCAGCCTCTGGGAAGCTTTCAGGACATTTCTCCAACTGGCTGCTGTCTTGGACACTGTAGCGGCTCTTAAAGTTTAGGATTTAGACGCAGGCTGTCATGCTTCTTTGTGAGAGGAACTCATTTTCTGAAGTGGCAGTTATCCTGTGTGCTTTTTTCTTTGGCTTCCTTTCTGTCGTTGGAAAATACTCTTCCGTCAGAGGTGTGTAACACATAACATGTATTTTGACTTAAACGGAGAGGGTTGAACAGACCAGCTTTGTGATACATACAGCCACATTAAGATTTCTCTTTACGCTGTTGGGACGAGCCGGGAACAACTGATCAAATGGAGATTTCCGGATTTCCAATTCCTTCCTTAATCCTGAACGTCAACCTCCTCGCAAGGGACAAAGACTGTTCCAATTCTTTGGAAGTTAAATTGACAAGATTGAGGAACGTAGCCTCCTCAATGTTGAGGAACTCTATCGAGGAATACCCAGAATCTTTTGCATAATATCAAAGATGGCTTTGCAAACAAAGAGCTGTGCCCATAACAGGTTAAGGACATAGCTACATTAAGGAGTGTCCCATTTCTAACAAAATCTTCCTTGACCCTTGTTTTTTAGGATTGAGGATGAGGTTTAAGGAAGGAATTGAAATTCACCCATAGGCTTCTTTTGCTTCAGGTGATGACACCGCATTCAGAGAAGCTGAGTAATTGGATGGAATGAAGTATTTTAAGGACACAATATGTGACGCTGACAAATTCTTCAGCTTGGTCAGCAATGTTCTGGGATTGATAGTAACAACGTTGCAGGAATGAATAATGGTATTTCATAGGCCTTGGGTTGACACGGGAAGTGATTGGTTCCAACGTATTCTCACTCTGTACGTGGCACATTCATACATTTTTGTCCAATGTTGATGCAGCATTCCATGTTGCGTATCAATGGAGTCAAATCTTTTCCCCTCCTGGGACATAGGCTAATGATCAACAGCTCTCATTGGCTCTTCACTTTAGATGTTACTAAGAGTGTATAGCACCTTTTTCAGACACACACTTGCCAACAAGTACACACCACCGAGGGAAGTATGATCATTTTCCATTTCCATGACAGAAGTCCGCATGACAGTAATAAAACAGTCAATTGTTTGTGCACTTTGAGTTGACTGTGTGCACAGGTAATTTATTCTTGTCTAGGGTTGGGCACTGAGCATTGTTCAGAACCAGGGAAAACTTTCCAGTGCTCCCAGAATCATTCAAATTTCGACATGTTGGTTCCTAGTTTCGATGCCCAGACGGCAGCCCAGATTATAGTTACGCTTCATCTACCACCAGCAAATATGTACTCTCCCCTGCTGGAGACACTACAGTGGACAGAGAGACAGCAGTGTTCGTATTCTTTGCGTCTTTGGAATCCATTCAATATGGAATGATTTTGTATTTATATCCTGGTTGGATAAACAATGTGAAAACTCACCGGGACAAATGCATGGCTAGATCATATGCAATGCCAACTCTGAACGTCCGAGTAACTGAGTAACTTGGTTCCTGTAGGAAATGCAAATGCATTCACTCTGGCACCTGGTACAAAAAGTATCTGGTAAATGGTATATGCACCATTCAAAACATAGCATGTCCATTCTGTTGTCTGAGGAATGGGTCCTCATAAAATGTCTGATTTAGAATTAAGTACATTTCTTCAACCAATCATTTAGACTGTTTGTTGGTGTTTTTGACTACTTTCTCTGAGGATCATGGAGTCTGTGTCAAGCATTAGCCGCCAAGCAATCCAATTGCAACACTGCATGACGTCAGTAACAGCGACTTGGTGTCAAGAATAATGAAGGTCGAACAAAATGCTTTTCATTTATTTATCTATTTTCTGAAACTGCCTCGCCCCACATTTTACTCTTTAATGCCTGAAATACAAACACACAAATTGGTCCTGAGTAAGGCTGTGTAGCGGCAGGTATCTTGCGATACGATATGTATCCTGATACAAGAGGGGTGATCTGACATATTGCGTTACGGTTCACATTGCGATAACTTTAGTAATATACATAATTAAATGGGAAAACCAGGTAATGCAGTACAATATGTGCATGAAAACAAGTTTATTCTTGCGACGTCAATCCAGTTAAAATTTCAGTTCGGTCCAACAGAGGAATGAATCTTGCAAAAAGAAAACATCAGTCGTAAACATGTTGCAAATAGAGCAGGATATCCAAGTATTTATGTATTAAATATCAATATAGACAACTTAAAACATCAAGACAATATCATACAAATATATATTGCAATATTTCATCAAAAATATCGATACAATGTCGCACAATTTAGGTTTGTGATATATGAGCAAATCAGTGTTGCATATCAATGGTGTCAGGGTCTAACAATCCAATCTAAAAAAATAAAAAAATATATATATATATATTTGGCAGTCCAACATCCTCCAACACCACTCACCTCTTGAGTAGTTTTGTTTTGATTATTTTCTACTGTCAGTCACAGCAGACCAGATTTGGCAAGTTACACCCTCATTCATTGTTCTGTATCGGGTTGCACTGAATTATGAAATAAACATAAATGAATAAATAATTGAGAAACAAATAAAGAGAAAATAAACAGCCTTCACAGTACAACAATGTTTATTTCCTTCAACCTCGTTATGCACTACATTCTGGCTGTTTATTTCCTTATTTCTTTGCACGTTTCATATCCAAAATTATGCTGTTTTCTGGAGGGTTTCACCGTATCATGGAATTAGAAATGCGCTTATATCCGTCATTCCACTCTCGGTGTTATCCGGCCAAGTGGAGCTGCTGCTGCAGGAGATACCTGGTTCTCTTGTGCTCTCTGGTGGTCACACAGCAGCATGCGCCTCCTGGCTCAACACAGTCGAGTGAGAGAGGGATGCTGATCAGGGATCAGACTACCCACTGCATCCTTATCTTTAATTATCAGTCAGCCAGATGGAGAGCCAATAGTAGATCAGTGATTGTGGTCCTCTGAACCTGTGTCCTCTGCAGCATGAGCTCAGAAAAGCTCTGGGTTGTGTCCATGTTCTTCCAGCTCTGAATCTAAACTCCACTCAAGCTGCTGAGTAGAGTCTTTCCACAGTCAATGACATTAATTCATTGATCTAAGCTCGAAGGAGTCGCTTGGAACACACTGACTCCACACTTCTTTCAACAAAACGTTTGTTTGTCCACCTCAATGTGTGGATGTGAAACTAATCATGAACAGGACTTAAGCGTGTGGCTACAACAATGTCATGAAAAAGAGCTTTTGCCTTAATTCAGTGTTCACTTCTCTCTCAGGGGCATCGGTAAACAAGGATTCCAATGTCAAGGTAACGTTTTTATTCACTATTATTCATTTATGCAGTTGCATTTCAAGGATTTCCTTTTGATATTTTGCAGTTTGCAGTTTTGTGGTCCACAAAAGATGCCACGAGTTTGTGACCTTCACTTGTCCAGGCTCAGTGACCGCCACACTACCAGACGTGAGCAGCGTTCTCCACTTCCACCTCATTGTTCTGTTTATTATTTGTTGCCCTTTACTTGATGCAGGAAACATGAGTCATCCATCAATCCTTTGCGTCATGTCACATCTCCCCATCTCTGGCATCCGCACTCGAGACTTCTTAGATAGGAGGAGGTAAAAGTGGGGGGTGATAAGACCAGGAATTAGAGCCAGACAGCAACAAACTCATTTCGTTTTTGAGGCATTTGTGGGAGATCTCTGTTCACATTTGATAGCATGCACTGGAAATGAGGTCAAGGGGAGTATAATGTGTTTGTGAGTGAAGGGACAGTGAAGAGAACACGTGCTGAGGGATCTAGGAAAGCAGGGCAGCAAAGATTACTCCGAGTAGGTGTACAGAAAAAGAAGAGGTCTGATAAGTTTAAGGAAGATAAAGATGAATGCTTGTACACGCAGAGATACACACTCCCTCTCTCTCTCTCTCTCACACACACACACACAGCCTTGACTAGATGCACTTATATTTATACGTCTGCTCCCAGAGGAGGTAGTTAATTGCTTGTCCATGAATATCCCTCTTCTCCTCTAATCTTGACCTGCTTGCCTTCACGTGTGTGGGTGTGTGTTGCGGTGTGTGTGCTTGTGTATGTCTGTTTTCACAGTTACTCATCAGACATTATCTTTTAATTTTGCCTTTCATTTTAGGACCTGAAAAGTCGACACTCATTCAAAGTGCACACCTACTCCAGTCCCACCTTCTGTGACCACTGTGGCTCCCTGCTCTATGGCCTTATACACCAGGGCATGAAATGTGCTTGTGAGTCCTCATCCATATAAATCCTCTCATGTGTGAACGTAAATTTTGCTGAATTGCTGAATGTAATTCCAAAGGCAATAGTTTTTATAATGGTTAAATGTGCTATTATATTGTGAGCATCTAACCTTTGCCCTTCTGAAACTATTGTGTATGTGATTCATAAATCAGTGGCAACATGTTTGCATACTTGTGAGCCAGTGTAAACAAGTGTAGATTATTTCTGTATGTATATGGAGTCTACAAAAGATTTAGAGATTTCGTATCACAAAAAAATTGAAACAACATTCATACCAACTATTCTTACACTGAAAATGTTTCTTTCCAATAGGGAAATAGCTGTGTTTCATGTGTTGCAATGTGGTGACTTCGAAAGGTTAAAAAGTTTTTGTATGGTACTAGAGTCATAAAAACAATACAATGAAACAGTCATAAATATGAAGTTGAGTCATCATTCAAAGTTTTCAGGATGCCAAGTCATATTTTAATAATACGATATGGTTCTGTTACATTTACCTCTGTGGCAAAAAGGCCTGTGCAACATCTTCTTTAAGGCTGCGCTTTTACTCATTGTAATGACATATGAAGCTGATATTTCCCCAAAACGGCTTTCAGGTTTGAATCAGATTGCATAAAACTTTCATTTTTTTCTTCACTCCTAATTGCATATTCATTCCAGCAAATGTTCCAACAGTAGCTTAAGCCCCGAAACAACAGTAAAGAAAAACTGCTCATGCAAACTCACAAACCTCTGCCAAGCAGCTTCATTCTACTCCCAACACAGTCTCCCAATGACAAAGCATCCTTCCAAAATCTTCTGTCTAAATGCCAATCTGGTACAAATAATCTGAACTCAGTAATAACTTTCTACATGCGGTGAAGGCCTTTTGTTTTGGGGTCAAAACAGAAATGTCACACATGTGCTTGTTTAAATGATGACGGGTGTATACAGCACACACAGTTAAATAAAATAAATGGTTTTAGACAGTTTTTTTGTATTACACCAATCACCCATTTAAGGCCACCATGTCTGATCATTTCTTGTTAACTAACTCCTCATACACGTTTCGGTATTTGCCTTAAAAACAAAAGGTTGTGATATGAATGTCCATCGACGATGTGAGACCAGTGTTCCCAGTCTTTGTGGCCAGGACCACACAGAGAAAAGAGGCAGAATCCACTTGACCATCAGAGGCGAGAAAGAGGACGTCTATGTCACAGGTGACTCGCTCGCAAGTGAGTCAGTGTAAGAATGAATGATTCATTTCGTCAATCTCTTTACTCATCCTCCAGTTGGCGAGGCGCGCAACCTGATGCCCATGGATCCAAATGGCCTGTCAGACCCTTATGTTAAACTCAAATTGATTCCAGATCCAAAGAGCCACAGCAAACAAAAGACAAAGACAATCCGCTCAACCCTCAATCCTGTATGGAATGAAAGTTTTACCTTGTGAGTCTGTACAAAACTGTCATTTCAAGTCATGACTGTGCATTTATATTTTACCGTTCCCATCAAGTTGTATTTGCACACTGCAGTCAGGCTGTCATCGCAGCATTTCAAAGCTCTTTGTTTTCGTCTCTCCAGCTCAGTGCGTGGTCACCAGTGGGATCGACGTCTATCTGTGGAGGTGTGGGACTGGGACCGCACGTCACGTAATGATTTCATGGGAGCATTGTCATTCGGTGTTAGCGAAATCTTCCGACGTCCCATCAGTGGCTGGTTTAAGTTGCTGGCCCAAGATGAAGGAGAATATTACAACATCCCTGTGCCTGATCCTGATCTCCAGGTGAGACTATATGGAAAATATTTCAATATGAATCCTTCTTGACGTATATGATGGGGTATATTTCTTAGCATCACGAAAGAAGAAGCACAGGACAGCATCCAAACCTATTGCTTTGCTTTCGCAGGAACCTCAGCCAGATGCTACAAAACCCTCACTGCCGCAGGTCATGCCCTCCACCCTGTCGGAACCCTTTCCATCTGTCAGATCTCCCACCCCTGTACCATGCTGTATCCAGGTCCACAACCAGGGCCCGATGAAAGCTAGAGTTGGCATCCATGACTTCAACTTCCTCATGGTGCTTGGTAAAGGCAGTTTTGGGAAGGTGAGAAGAAGCTACACCTCAGTCAGTGATGCAATGTGTATAGGCCCAGAAGGTTCCAGAAGCGTCAATATACCATTCCTATAAATGACTTGTGTCCGTAGTAACAACTATTTCCCCGTCCTCTTAGTTTCCTCATGATGAGAGGTGCTGAGCTGTCTGTCTATCAATAAAATCAGATGTTTATTGCGATAATAAAAACGGAAACACCTTAGTTATTCTGCTGCTCCGCCGTTGACTGATGACTCCCATTCCCCGTCATATCACGCTGCAGGAGGTGAAAACCTCAGTGTTCCAGGAGTTTTGTGCGAATGATTTTGAACAACATTGTCTGCCCAGACAGCATTTAAATGCCAGTGTTAATGACATAATGGCTTTGATATTCTAAATGTGAAAATGAATGAAGCTATATGGCTAAAATAAATGTAGGTCAATAATATTGGATGGAAATCTCAACATGGGTGGAATTGAGTGACTCGGTAGGGTGTTTTTCCATATTATATTGTATCTCTTCAGTGGCAATTGGAGAGTCATAGATGGATCAATAGCTGGAGTCAGCACCAGGCAACAGATAAACAGTGGAAGGGAATGAGACATCTTGAAGAACCCAAAATAGTGAGCAGCAATATAAAGCACATTGGAAGTCTGTGAAATCTAATCTCTCAAATAATTCAAATTCTTTCCGAGTGTTGCCACAGCAACTTTCTCAATATATACATTCTAAAGCTAGGAAGAATTTTTGAACGCTGGCTACCCTCTACTGACACCCTGTGGCAGCCCATGTCATCGCTCCAATTCTCAGGTCTAAATACCACTTTCTGTGGATGCTGATTTGGGCTGATAACAGGCCAGTCACATAAAGATTGTCGCCCCAAATGGAAATAAAGAAGTCTTTAAGATAATTCTTTGCCAGCAATTTTGAAGGAAACGACCATCAGGAAGAGTCCATTATCTCCCTTTCACCTGCCAAATGATTAATTTGACGCTACGTCTATGATGTCAGCAGTCATCGAACCACTGGTTGGCTCCCGACATGACACGTCCTCTTGAAGGTTAATTTCAGGGAAAACGCTGCTGTCCTTTTGCTTCCTGTTTCACTTGTAGCTGAGCCGTAATGAAGGGCGCAAAGTTTTATGTCCTCCCTCTGAAATCCTCCTGAGCCATTTCATAACTGTCAGGATTGTCTTCCGAGGACAAGAAAAATAGACCCAACTTACGTAACATGAAAGGGAAAAAAAAAAAACAACCAAAGGAGAAGGAACTCGATAGAGTGAGAAACCCTGGGGCTGCTGTAAGAGAGAGCCAGTAAGGAGGCGACGGGCTGAGATAGACAGACACAGACGGATTACTGCAGTGCAGAAAATAGCTCCCACAACATGAAAAATGATGAAAGAAACCCGAACAGAAGTTTGAAATTCTCAAATTGATAATAAACTAGTGAGAAAGGAGGAGGTTCACTTCCAGCTTGGGGCAACCTCCTATCTGCATTTGCGTGTTCTCCCCATATGCTTGTGTGTGGGTGCTCTGGTTTCCTCCCACTGCCTAAACCCAGCAGTTGACTGAGTACTTACTTGAGTACTAAATTGTCAACGACACATCACAGGACATGAGGATTTCTGCTTGTGATTGGACGCTGCTCAATAAACACAAACAGACAGAACACACACACACACTCCTCTCTCTGCTGCGGCGCAATTGGAAAGTGAAATTTAATCCTTTATCGGGCAGCCAATGACCATTAGTTGGCAGCACTGTAGCCAGACAATTTGAGCTCTGTTGCTGTCAGCATTTCTCTTCACACACACACTGAAGCTGAAGCCACGAGGCACTCATTGTGGAAGATTACAGCTTCATTAGCTTTTAGGTGGACCAGTGGCTGCCTGTTTGGCTAATAGACATGAGGAGAATAGGAGCTGAGTGACGCTTTTTTCCAGATAAATTGACATGTCGCAGTTTAAATAAATGTAATATTGTGGCTGGGTGAATTTGTGCGGGATCACTTATAAAATAGATGTCACCGATGCACTGTGACACTCTGGAAGGAGTTGTGAAAATATCAAGTTCCTGCTTCTTGGAACAGATGCCTGTGTGCCTGCAGTCACATCTCTGTCTCCCTGCTCAGGTGCTGCTTGCAGAAGAGCGAGGCAGTGAGCGTCTGTTCGCAGTGAAGGTGTTGAAGAAAGATGTTCTCTTCCAAGACGAGGACACGGAGAGTGCACTGGTGGAGAGACGAGTTTTGGCCCTGTCCTCTCGTCCTCACTTCCTCACCTCACTCTACTGCGCCTTCCAGTCTGAGGTGTGTGAAGTTCATTGAAAGTGCTTCATATGAAAGTGCAGCGCACATTTGAATGTCCACAGTTTCTCAGAGATCCCAGACAGTGTTGTTGTTAACAGCTTACCTACTGTGGAGTCGTGGTTAGTACTGCATCCTCTGACGCAGGTTGAAATCCAGCCTGAGGCAACTTTGGGTTTCGGTCCTTTCTGTGATTTATGTTCTGCTTCTCTGGAGTTCTTCTGGACACTTTTTTCCTCGATAAAATCCATACAGAGGTTAATTGGTGGCATGCGCATGTGTGAGTGGCTGTGTGTTTGTGTGTGCTCAGTGGTGGACTGGTGATCTTTCCAGTGTCTGTCGTCTCCTGCTCCAAGTAGGGGTGCAAAATATCACATTTAAGCAGTAATGATTTATGTTCTAGTCCTGCTCTGTCTTCAAAGCACTTTGTGAACAGTGTTCTGAGAGGTGGTGTATAAATAAAGCTTATTTATATTATTTCATATTTTTTGTTATAGGTGAAAGTGTGTGCTTGCATGTCTGTCCATATGAGGTGACCTGTTTACGGTGTCCCCCGCCTCTCACCGAAGCAGCAGAGATACCCTCAATTTACAACAGTAGCGGCGTGGAAACAGATGCAGAGTTTTCAATTTACACCCAGTGTTCCACCCAGACACGCAAGAATTTTCAGTCTGGCAGTGGGCGAATTGAAACAGCATACCACCCTACCCCCAACCCCTATTGCAATTTCACTAGTAAGACCTGTGCACCACGTGCTTGCTCTCTGTCCCCCACAATATCACTGGTAAAGTAGTTAAAACATTTCAACAAATTTTATTTTATTTTCACTGTGCTTATTACATTTGAGACTTACATTGAGATTTCAGTCAAGGGCTTACTTGAAAGCACTTTTTAGACAGGAAAAGATACCCACAGTCAGTTTCACAAATTTCAGAAATTGAGATTGTCTTTGTAGTGTAGTGTAGTGTTGTATGATGAGTGTCATAAAGAATGGGCTGCTGCTCAACATCCAATATGGCTTTTGAGCTTTTGAGTCATAAACTGCTCTGTCACAATAAGGTGCTCCTTCAACGCATATAAATATATATATAATTGTATATGAATATATTTATTATTATGATGATTCTTTATGGCTACGTACGCTTTGCCGATCAAACGTATGGGAACATCGAACCACCAAATGATCAAAGTGATTTTTGAAAGACGTTGGAATGCATTGGCTTTGAGGGTTATAGTTCTACTCTGGGCAATGATTGTGTTCCTGCAGGACCGCCTGTATTATGTGATGGAGTATGTGAATGGAGGTGACCTGATGTTCCACATTCAGATCGTTGGGAAGTTCAAAGAGCCTCACGCAGCGTATGTATTGATGAAAGTCTTCATCAGCTTTATCTTTCACTGACTCTTCTTCCTTTACTCTCAGCATTTTTCATTATTCTTGGAGCCTCATAAAAAGCTGTCAAGTCCAGACACTCCCTCCCTTTAATTAAATCCCCTCATGTACGTTCCTCTTCCCCCAGGCTCTTCATCGAATCAATAATCTTTGATCAATCTTCTGAAAACTAACTCTTCCCCTATTGTTCATTTCTTGTTCCCTTTCTTCATCCTCCTGCCTTTAATCTTTTGGATTACCCCTCCTTTCATCACCCCCTTGCAGCTCCATTCTGTCGCTCCTATTCTCTTGTCATCATCCCTCTTGAGTTTGCTGAGAAATTAGCTGAAACTTTTCTTTGCTCTGATCCTCTGCCTGTTTTCCTCCTGCAGGTTTTATGCGGCTGAGATAGCGGTGGGCCTCTTCTTCCTCCACAGCAAAGGCATCATCTACAGGTGAGGAATCGGGCTGCTCATTTAATGTGGCCTGGTTTGGTGCTGTCATCGCTCCACAGTGCAGCACAAGGACATGACACAGATTTATCATGTCTTTTGTAGGTAATGACTGTTCTAAAGGTGTTATCTATCAAGATGATTCATAGCGGTGTGGTCTTCCATCTTCCTCAGGGACCTGAAGCTGGATAACGTGCTGCTGGACAGTGAGGGACACATAAAGATAGCTGATTTTGGGATGTGCAGAGAGGGAATGTTTGGAGGGGATGTCACGCATACATTCTGTGGGACACCAGACTACATCGCCCCTGAGGTACATGAGCATGTGATGACCTATGACCCTCCTGTGTATTCTTTCACTGACCCTGTTTGATATTTCACAGTTTTTGTACTTGATCCTCCTCACTGTCTCTGCATATCTGAATAATGATGTTGCCCTATTAAATGATCTCTGTTCTATATGATGAACGCTGGTTCTCAAACATGACCTTGTAAATGCTGACTACAACAAGATAGTATGACTTTCAGAAGTAGCAAGGCTGTCATAACGTAGAAGTGGTTTATTCTTGTATGTATAATACTGATAGAATTTTATTATCCAGGTCAAAAATTGTTGTTGGACCATATGCACGAGTGTGACTCATGAAACAAACTGGGGAATGTTCTGAGTTTGAGTCATTGAACTTCACATCATTTACATTAAATCACTCAAAATGTGCTGTTTTTGCCTGCATGTTTGATGTTCAGACACCACAGCCGGTCTCAGCTGCTGCCTCTCGTCTCTGGTCCTCTGTCCGTGGAGCTGCGGACATGCGGGCGAAAACAGCACATTTTGAGCGCTCTAACATAAATAAAACATTTTAGCATTTATGATTTTCATTCAAATCTACATTAAGTAGGAATCATTGAACATTAAAGACATAGACACAGCACCAACATAAACAACATTATAGAAACAAAGAAAAAACAGTGTAGAAACAGAAAAGTGAACACCATAACAAAATATATATATATATATATATACTTTAAAAATGAAGAAATAAATTAAAATAAAATAAAACAAAATCAAAGGCCCAACAATGAACTGTGAGTCTATTCAAAGTCCACCACTGCAACCTGATAGCGTTCAGCAGGAACGAATGATGGTATTGCTCCCTCAGAGGAGGCCTAGGAATGAGAGTGGGAACTGGTCTAGCTCGAGTGTTGCATCTGCCTCTAGCCACGTCTCCACGCTAAACATCATGCAATCGCAATTCTAATCCCACATTTTGTATCTGTTCTAAATGTAATGGAAGAGTGGCCAATAATGGTTTCAACAACCCAGCAAAGCAGATCATATGAAGAAACATTCTTTAGAATAACCTCTGAGGCATTGAATGCTTATGTTAAAAGCATAACATTGTAAATGCTGGAAAGAATTTTGATGAAGATGATGATGTTTGGACATGAATGCTGCACAGTACTAGGATGTCCTCAGATACACCACTGGCACAGCGTGATGGATCCTCCTGATATCCATACCACGGGATGGAAGGAGGGTCATTCAAAACTTGCACACAGAGAAGCAGAAGGTCAAACGCACATCAAAAATGTTAGCCACGCTAAGATTGACTATACTTTTGACAGCCCTAATTTGATGATTTGAATGATCATTTTGAATATATAATGTTTACTGAGAATCACTCTGCCAAGGTGGTTGAATGTCACTCTGATATAATAATCTTTGGAGTACAGTGCAAGCGTTGCATTTGAAGTCCGCTCGCTTTTGAGTCTTAGTTTGTTTCAGATGATTTAACAGGCACAACGTTCCACTTTGTGACTTTGTGTAGCATTTTCCCATCTATGGTGTGACCCCTTTACACAATGACACAAAAATGAGGGAAGACGTCTGCGTCTTCAAAGTTGACAGCATGAATTGCTGGCTGTTGTGCACATCTTTGATAGTGAAAAGCTTCCCGTGGATCCCCAGTGTATCGATTCTCTTATGTAAACTCCCATTGATTCTGCTGCATCTGCCAGTTTGGAGGAGCAACAGCATATTTCCCCTAGGAATCCAATTGTTCCCCCCATGTAACACACACACTCACGCGTACATACACATATGTTTATATCTCTATCCTTGTGGGGACCACCCATTGCCCTAATGCTTTCCCTCACCTGATCCTTAACTTCACCTTTCAAAACAAATGGCTACACACAGATGCACACACTTGTACAGCACTTGTTTAAAGTGGTGGAATATTTTTTTTTGTTCTCGTTCATTCCTTAGTGCGCCCTCATGTCACACATCCACATTCTGCTTTTCCCACTGACTCCCTGTGATAGCAGAATCACAGATCGTCTTCCTCTTCATCCTTCCAGATTGTGGCGTATCAGCCCTACAACAAAGCAGTGGACTGGTGGTCATATGGAGTTCTGCTGTATGAGATGCTGGCAGGACAGGTACTAACCACCCTGATCTCTGTTATTAATGGGGAGAACCCTTGTTGGCACAGGCATTTGGTATAAGTAGATTGTGTTTATCTTTCCAGCCACCGTTCGATGGGATTGATGAGGAGGAACTTTTTCAGTCCATTATGGAGCAGAGCGTCTCATACCCAAAAAGTCTCTCACGTGAAGCTGTCGCCATATGCAAAGGTGTAAGTATGATTGTCTAAACCTTCCTGATTTTTTTCCTGACAAAATTGGTCATTCACTATTTTCAGAGAAATGATCAATCAGTAATCTCTGCCCAAAATGAAGAATTCAGTTCTATAGTTGAGCAATTTGAAAATGCGTTCTTCTCTTACATTTTTTAAGGACACCAGGGTAGCTTCAAGGTCTCCGACTGACTGACTCCAAATGTGAGACTATGGTTTGCAGTCGGCTTGGTTAAAGGATGTTAGTTTTCAGTTGCAAACTGTCATAAAACTGGGTCTCTGGTTCCGTCCCCCAGCACACAGTTTTGTTTTTTTTTGAGTAAGGGCAGCAGCAACAAACACAACATAATCAACAAGATACTTGCAATAGGAATTCCGGAAGGTGCTCCTTTTGTTCAACATAAGGAATTGAACTCTTGCTCTCCCCATGCAGTTGGGACAACAGAACTCTTGAAGGGAGAGAAAGGCAGAAAACTTGGTTATCGGCTAAACTCCCAGCTTCCAAGATGAAATTCCAAGTTCTAAATTTAAGTGTCTCAATGCTTCCTTCTTTTTTGTCTCCTCCTCTGTAGCTGCTAACAAAACACCCGGCCAAGCGCCTGGGAGGAGGGGAGGACGCAGAGAGAGAGATCAGGGAGCATCCGTTCTTCCGGTGGATTGACTGGGATCGTCTGGAGCGACTGGAGCTGCCACCACCCTTCCAACCCAGAACTGTCAGTCAAACAGATGGATGACTTAGTTTCTCTGTCCTCTGTGTCACTCTCTTCCCTGCCACATTATTCTTTGACACCTGCTTCCCTCACCCTGCCCGCCTCTTCATCATGATTCCCACAGATTGACTCTTCCATTTGGAACACCTATAATGGACAGGGATCTTTGACCCAACAGTCCCACCTCCCCCGCCCATTTAAAATGTCTGTCATCATTAACTCTCTGCACGCCCACCAGATGATGTTAGGTGCCTTCATTGACAGGTTAAAGGGCAGACCCATTAGCCAAATGAGAATCGCATCATTCCGCAAAACAACTGTCGGACGCTGTTAAGAAGGCCATACCATAACACCTTCATGCCACTTGTTCAATGGTCTTAATGTGTTTATCTGAAGGACAGGCAGTTATAGTGTTGTAGTACTTGTAATGATGCGATAATGGATGCTGACCGTTCTTTCCTCAACAGGGTGGAAGGAAAGGAGAAAACTTTGACCAGTTCTTCACAGCAGCTCCATCAGCATTAACCCCGTCTGACCCAGATGTGCTTGCTGCCATCAACCAAGAAGACTTCCAGGGCTTCACTTTTATCAACCCTGACTTTGAACCTTCTCCTCTCACTGCCATTTGAAGATGGCCTTCCTTTCCATTACCCATATAGCACTCCAAACTAGTGGTAGTTTTATATCAGTCAGTGAGCACTAGCACCAATTCTGAAGTTTGCACGCAAAGGGCAAGTGTTTTGATCTGTCACTTAGAAAGAGCAATAGTTGAGATTATATATATATATATATATATATATATATATATATATATATATATATATATATATATATATATATATATATATATATATATATATATATATATATATGCATGCATTATAGATTCTTGACAGTTCATTATTTCTTTTAGATCTTTTATTACTTTAAATGTTTTCTCATATCCCATCCACCCAAACCTGTGTTGCCATTCTTTTCTTTAGGAGCCCAAACAATCTGATTTTAAACAGCGATGATCTTGAAACAGCTGTCTCTGCCAGAGTCATGTCAACTAAAACTGTTTATTTGCCACTGACAGTCTCTGTTGTTTTAAATGTATGACAACCTGATGGAAAGGTTTGTCTCAGGGGGTTTCTGACAGACAGTTGCAGCAGGCAGAGATGAGACAAGGAACACTGAGAGCTGAAGCTGGCAGACTATGGATGACTGAGAGCGAGTGACCTCAAACTACACTCTTTTCCTGTGTTGACTTCACGCCTGTGTCGTTCAAATTAAATCGATGTTTCATACTTAAGTGATGTTGAGAACACACTTTGTATAGGATCAACATTCAGTTTCTTTTTGATTGTAACTTTAAATCTTTATTCTCAAGTATTTTAGGGGCTGAACTCAAGGGTGGAGAAGAAGAAAGTGCTGGTAGGGTGGAATGACAGCATTGATTTGTTTTTCAATGCAGGACAGCGGTGAGGACAGCAGTGATGAATGGCTTTGAGAAAGAAGATTCAGAGGACGGGAGTAACGGGAAATATTTCACAAAGTGAGCATATGTGGGTGACATTGAATGATTGAATACTAAGTTAGAGCAGATAGTTTGAAGCTGTGGAGAGGAGAGAGTGTTGTACAAACAGTGTTGTCAATACAGCTACCGTGGAAGAGGAGAAGAGGAAGACATCTATTGTAGTTCATGGATATATGAGGAAGATATGGACGAGACTGACTGTGACAAAAGAACAGGTCTCCTAGTTAAAATGACAGTAAAAATTACAGGTGACTAGTTTTGGAATTCTCAAAGGACTCAGTGTAGGGCATCAGCAATGCTGGTCATGACTTGACTTTAAGAACTACAGCTTATTTCATACTAAATTATTTTCAGATCTCAAGCTAGTCATCTATCTTCCATTTATTTTTTTCTCTATTCATTCATGAGCCAGCATCCCAAAATAACCCCCTAGTCCACGTCACTTCAGTGACCTCAGATGGTCTGGGTCGCTGTAAAAGCACAATGTAAACAAAGTGCTCAACTCTGCCTGACCATAGCCTTCACTGCGAGGATGGGTTACATCACAGCACAGCTCCAAATCGTGGCTATGCAGACATTCTGGCAGACGCTAGAAGGCACACCTTAATCCTAAATCTGTCAACTGATGGGAGCTTGTGTTACAGTTGTTTGAACTCAACAGCATTCTGCTGCTTAATGACACGCTCACACCATTGATTCGTTGTAATTAAATCTGAGGCTCAAAGAGAGAGTTCAGCTCAATACATGGAAAATAATGTGCTGCAAATATTCAGCCCATTAGGTTCAACCTTTTCTTCACTAGGCAGAAATCACAACCTCTCCAGCTTGTTTTTGTCCAGATAAATAGCTGATATTGTTGGGAAAAGCACGTGAAAATAAACAATCTCCAAAAATGACAGTGCAAGTGTTTTGTGTGTCATAGTAACAAACGAAGAGTTTTGTCCTCGCCGCATGTCACCGTCTCGCCTCATCTCTCGCCTTCACACATCCGCACAAAAGTGCAATCCACAGCTTCTGTCCACACACTCATACAAGATGCTGACCCGACTATTTACTATGTTACTGGAGCTGTCGAAACAGCAGAATCCTCCCTGCCCCTCCTCCATGGAGCCTCACCCTCGCTCTTCCCTCCCTCCGCCTGGATCACGATGGGACTAATATCCCCTTAGAGATCTGAGTAATAACAAGTTGACCTTCACATTAAAATCTCATCAACTTTGCATCTCCCTCACGGTCCACCCTCTCCTCCTGTCCTTCATCGTTCTTCCTCTCCGGCTTTACAGTCTGTAAACGCTCCTCTGCGCTGTTTAATGCGTCTTAAACATTTCCGCTAATGATAGTTGTTATTATCATCCTATTGTCCACTCTCAGACCTGAAACCAGCATGAAATTCATTTTCAAAATGAATCTCAAAATGAAAAAAATCAAAAGGTTAACTGCAAATTAGCTGCATTATCCAGGTAGTGTAGCTGAAAAGTGCTTAGCATAAGTGAGAACGGCATGGTTTTCTACCCTCTTTGGTCTGTGAGTGACATTTCCTGTTTTGTTTTGTTTGTCATTTCCTGGTTCACTTGAGTGTTTCGCTTTCAGATGTTGATATTTTACTCTTCATTTTCTGAAAGTGAGTCAGCTCTAGCGGATACTGGTCAACGCATATGACCAGAAAATATTTTGATAAATACTCAATTCAAGATAAAAGTAGCAAAAGTCAAAAAGGTGTTGATGGGACAGAATACAGAAAATTGTGTCATAAAATAAAAATAATAAAAGTCAAATGTTTTGTAAATGTAACATCTCTTGGCCAAACCCATGGGAGATGCGTTTTGGACCAAATTTGAGTCATTGCTCATCCAACACAACACCTTCCTGTACGTGGCCAAAGGATCAGTGTTCAGAGTGTGAGTCACGTGGTTTACTGGTTAGGTCACATGGTTTCTTTAAGTTTCCATGACAAATATCTTTGAAACAGAACAGTTGAAACTGAAAGTGCAGCAGCCATTTTGAATTTTGTATTGGTTATCCAGATTTCCTAAAAATCTTTGGGTGAGGTGGCCACTCAGTAAACTTTAACTAAATATGACTTGGCATTGACATTTTATATTGATGCAGCTGCTCCATGAGACAAAAAGAATATCAAAAGTATAAACTTTGTGAATAGTCAGGTTGGATTTGAAAGCGAATGCATTTTACAACAAAAAAAAATGTCCCAGTGGTTCCATGCGGCCTCTGCATTGCTCTTGTACAGTCCTGTGTGCACTGTCCAAAAGTTGAAATACATTTAAAAAAAACAAAATTGTCAAGCAAATACTACTCAGTTTATACTACAGCTGCCTTTCATACTGTTTATAAAGGGCAGGGACTAATAGAGATTAATTTGGAATTGATTAGAAAGAAAACAAATGAATCCAAATATCACAAATGAAGTGCAAATGAACTTTCTTTTAAAGGGATGCATTTGCACTTGGCCTCGTAACCAAATCATCCATAATGTCAATCTAAATGTCATGTTATGTATAATGTCAATGTCATGTATAATGCATTTATATGGCTTTACAGATGGCTGTTTGTAAATAGGTATTATTGTTTACACAGTGTGGTTAGGTTAGGGGCTTAGGCTATGGTTAGGGGTTCTTTAGTCGTTATAACTGGATGAAACTACACTTATGATGCCTTATAAACCTTGTCATAACTGCCAATACATGATTCTGAACATTCAGACAGCTTCTATAAAGCCTTATAAATGCATTAGGATGTCTTGCGAATGTACTATTACTGCATCATAGATGCGTGCGTCAACTGTTTCTATGTGCTCATTGATCAATGGAGCACCTTCTCCATAGGTTCAACTTAAATGTGATCACTCTGGTGTCACTATTAAAATGCTAAAATTGATGGTGATTGATTGATCATATCCCCACCCATACATACAGTATGTATATGTTTATATGTTATTTGAGCTGATATTGATCTCAGCAGAGGTTTTTGTCATCATCTTTCACTACTTCCTGCTTGACTGCGTAAAGGTCAGGCAGACTGAGCCTGGAGCTACAGTGAAAGTGAACCATGTATAGTATTTTTAGTGTTGTTAGCGGTATCTTCACTTAAGTGGTTCGAAAGAGGTCAGTGTGATCTTTGAAACAGTCATGGATGACCCACTATCTGCCCTGCACCATGGCATCATGTGTCATACACTTCTCATGTTTAACTGATTTGGTCAACATATTTAGACAAGAATAAAAACTTGTTGGTCGGTTCTGACTCAGCGACACAGACGTCGTTCTTCTTCTCCGATCACTCATTTGACTCTCCGGTTTTTAATCTCTCAATGATCTTTCATCGCCTCCCTGTCGTCTCTCTATCATTCCCTGAAGTCACAGTATGCTATACTGACAGAGTTACTAAAAATATAGGCTTCCTGCCACCAGCCTACTAAAAATAACTGCTAGGAAAAGTGGTGAAAGAAGAATGGAAAGGATAAGTCAATGAATTCATTGTACTATGAAATTTAGATTGTTAAAAAATGTATCTCTTGATCATTTGAGATTAACATCTTATCATGTTTAATATTTGTTATCTTCCACTTTTGTTCTCATAACTTTCCTGTAGTCAAGCTGATGGAGTTCTCCGTGCCACTAGAAGTTCAGAAGTTCTCAAAAAATTGTTCCATTTCATAGTTTTGCCAAATGTTAGACGTCAGATTTTTCTCTGACAGCATTCCTGGAAAAAAAAATAAATATTATTGCTGAAATCAGTCTGTGTATCATTCGTTCATCCAATTGTCCTTTTGAAACTTTTTTTTTTTAAACTTTTTTCTTTTAAAAGAATCAGGAGAAACATGGAGAGGTACATTATCGTGTATTGTTTTTTCTGTGTTGTTATTGTTTGATATTTAAAAGGTACAAATTCTTTTTTTTAAGGAGGCTCTGAATGCATATTGTACAGAGATGCAGGCAAAATTACCGGTATGAAAAATGACTCATTTGTTTTGAAGGAATCCTTAAGGAATAAGGGAAAAAACAATGTGTTTTTGAGCGAATGATACATGCACCAAAATCATCAGAGAAAATGATAGTTTGAAAGATAACTTTCAGGGTGATTTCAGCAGAAGCTCACTACTAGCTTCAACACATTTCTAATAGACAGGCCTCTCTAGTCTCATGCATTCAACATGTGACACCCGTATTTTAACTATCTCACACAGTCAAGCCGTCCACCGAGTGACTTTGCTGTGGAATGTACACCAAGCAGTAGCTAAAACAGCGCCACCTTTAAGACAACTCGAAACATTGGAACAGAAAAAAAACTAATATTTCGCAGAAAAAAATGGATGGAAAAATTTTTTATGTAAAAAACAGATAAAAATATCAAAATGGGACATTTTTGTATTGAGGTAGAAAGCTAGAATGTTATTGAAATAAAAAAATAAGAATATTAGAATCTATGTAATTTTTCATCCAATATTCTTTTTTTTCTATTCCTATATTCTTTTTTTCATCCAATGTTTTTCATCAATGCCAATGTAAGCTGTCCCTGGTCTAGCCCCATAGCTATGTAAGAGTCAACAACGTTGATGTAACTGAAATATCTTTGCTTATATATTTTAAGATGTGTATTGGATAACCTGAGGATGAACATGACAAGATCTGCGCTCTGAATTGGACAAGAAAGAGAAGAGGTGATCGCCAGCTGTGTCTCAAGGAGGGGGTCTAAAACCAATGTAGCCTCTATGGAAATGTGGAAAATTGTAATTTATTCAGAGCACAACCTTTTTTCACGCACCGGTGAGTATCCACGATGTAATATAACTTCAAGTCAAACCATAATACCTGTGAAGATCAAATCTAATCTGTGGTTCATCTCAGCAACATGTTACCTTCTAGTAGGATTTTTCAACCTGGGTGCCGTGATAGACTGTGAGGTGTGCTGTGGGAAATGATTCACCTCATTTTTGTTCCCCACAAATAATAATAATAATAATAATAATAATAATAATAATAATAATAATAATAATAATAATACGGACGAGGGGAAGAAGCTGTTCCTGTGACGACAGCAGCCTCCATCCAGAGGGAAGAGGGACAAACAGTCCATGACCAGGGTGAGAAGGTTCCACTCTGATCCGACCTGCACGTCTCTGGATCCTGGAGACCTACAGGTCATGAAGAGGTGGCAGGCTGCAACCGATCACCTTCTCAGCAGAACACACAACGCTGCAGTCTGCTCTTGTCCCTGGAGGTGGCACTGCACATGGTGATAGAGGACATGAGTATGGACTCAATGATGTCTGCGTAGAACTGCACCAGCAACTTAGTCGGCAGTCGTAGTTTCCTTAGCTGCTGCAAGAAGAACATCCATTGCTGGGCCTTCTTAATGAGGGACCTGATGGTCAGCTCCCATTTGTGGTCCTCGGTGATGGTGGTTCCCAGGAAGCAGAAGGAGTCCACAATAGGAATTTGCAAACCAGCCAACATGAGAGGGGAAGGAGGAGCTGTGACTCTCCTGAAGTCCATGATCACCTCCACTGTTTTCCCACCTGGTAAACCTGAGGCCCACATTTTGATCTCTATAAGCAAGGGCTAGTTTTATATAATTTCATATATAATTTCAATTTCATGATATTTAGATGATTTATTACATTTATTTTATTCATTTTTTATTTTATTCAGAATTGTATTAAGTTTTTCCAAATTTATCAGCAGTTTGCATCAAGTGTATTTCTTTTCATTTTTTCATTAGTAAATTTGACTTACACGTTTCTTCTGCTAGTGGGATTTTTCCATGAAAAGTCGATGAAAATATGGTTATTGATCACAAATGAAATCAAGAGTGATGAATCAGTTCTATTGAATGGGCCCCATTTGTTCTGGGAAAGGTGAGCCCCGACATTAATTATATAATAATTTGATCATCACTGTAGTCTTTTCACGTCCTCTATTCTCTAACATGGAATATGTTTCTTTAACACGCAACACTGTCATCAATTTCTTCACAGTTCCTCACCTGACCAGGGGGCCTCACGTAATCTCTGCTCCGGTTGCACAACACTCTCTTTTGTCTCTCCTGAGGGCCCGTGCCTCAGGCAGCCATCCTTTTGCTCAGCGAGTGTTTTGACCGATCTTGTCCAACTTTTACAGGAAAAAGACAGAAATTGGCTCAAAAACTTGAGACATCTCCCATTATGCATTAGTCTCTACTTGCTGTATGTACCATCGCGGTGGCACTCTGTGAAATATGTATTTTATGTCAGAAATAGGTTGTCTTGTGTGTGACAGTGTGAAATGGTACAATGCAATGAGTGAAAGATCGCTTTGGTGTTAAGGTCCTTTTACACCAGACTTTTCATGCAAATATTTTGCATGTTATTTTTTTTTTTCAATCCTGCTGTTTTCAATGCAAGCTTGGACACCAGCAACATTATTTCAGGAGCTTAAGTATTTTTTCAAACCAAAGATTTTTCAAAAGTGTTGCTTGAGACAAGCACACATCAGATCAATTGAAACGCTCATTGTTGACACATCACATTCCAAAGCATTCAACATAGCTGAGTGCTTGTTCGTGTTCATGCCCTAGCACCCGTTTTTTTAACAGCAAAACAGATAAAAAATAGAAAGACACCATTTACAAGGACCATGTATGGAGGAGAACAGCTGATATATGATGAAGATGAGCACATTGTACAGAGGACCGGGTCGGCACTGAAAGGTGAACAAATACAACTCTATGTAAACAGAGGGAGCTGCTCTTTTCTTGTCTGTGCAAAGGGCTCGATAAACCTGCAAGAGTAGCTTCCCTGCACACAATTTTCCTTGGCCACACACCTGTGTCCCACACAAGAACAGTTTATCCATGTAAATCGTATCAACGCAGTTTCGTGATTTCATGATGGTAGAAATCATAGCGCCCTATTATTCACTGTGATTTGTGTGTTTCGACTAGTATTAAATTACACTGCATGTGATGAGCATGGACAGGTGTGTCAAGATTCGCCTCCCAAATTTTTGGAATTTCGCCCATTATTTGTGTCAGGGTCAGTGTGCCTGGAACTTTCACGTAAGTGATTTGCAGTGACGTGTCACGTCTTCAAATAACATTTGAGAGTACTTTGGTGATCAGTACGTACAGCTTTTTAGTGGCTTCTAGTAACTTGGTTTTATCCACACTGTCATCCAGAAGGGATGTAAAATGAAAATTTCCATTCAAGAGTCTACCTGCGTCCATTTGTCTGTTGCTGCCGATCCATCTCACATTCTGACCTCGGCACCTTAGACCCAGCTCCAAAGATTGTCATTGGTTAAGGAACATGAGGACATGTACTTGGTGCGTTTGGGGAGAGCTAGGCAGGCGAAGGACCAAAAAGTGTAAAAGGTGTCTGGGATGTGAAGTCGTGATTTGGTCCTGTTGATGTCTGGTCCTGGCTCGAAGTCAGTTCCCCAACAATTTTGTTATCTTGTTCATAAGTGAGAGCGAAATGGTGATGGAGAGATGGATCGATGCGGCGTCTCCAGCCATGAGGACATGAAGGGACCTGTCAGTCTGCATTTCTACTCCAACCTATACTCCATCTCCAGGGCACAAGGGAAAGAAAGATTTTATCAATTATTTTTCTACCCTATGTGAAGCTTGTTCATCCAGAGGAGTAGAATCGTAGCATTGACTGAAGCAAGTGAGACTGCTTCAGTCACTGGGTTGGGACGCTTCATGAACGTTAAAACGTCTAGATAACAAAGTTATTATAATTGTGTTTAACGTTTGGCTAAGCGTTAAAGCATTATAGCAATGAGTGGTCCTCCCAAAAAAATGTGTGCAAGCCTTCTTTTCTTTTATTTATATATATATATATATATATATATATATATATATATATATATATATATATATATATATATATATATATATATATATATATATATATATATATGTTAAACACAATTATAATAACTTTGTTATCTAGACGTTTTAACCCTCAAAACCTGACAATGACCAGTCAAAACTCGTGAAAATCCTGACAAAGAAAAAGATATCTTGACAGAGATTTACTAATACACACACACGCACACACGCGCACGCATACACACACCCTCTCTCTCCCTCCCGGAGTCACAGTGGCTACTGGATCCACCGCAGTGAAGACTGGATGAGGCAGAGTGGGAGACACATGATGGAAAAGGGGGCTATAGAAAACCCGCCAGACGGTAAAAACAAATAGGAGGCTGATAGGACAGGAAAAGAGACGAGGGGAGCAAATCCACCAGCATCCCTGTTGTGAGCTTTTGCAGCTGACGAGTGCGCACGACAGACGCGTCAGGGTGAGTATTCTCCCAATTTCATCAACTACTCGTGTGTTAAGGAGACGCCTCATTCCGTCCACCGTGCTCGACGACATCCGGCCGCGCTCACAGATTCACGCCAGGTTATCAGAAGGACACTATTCCAGATGTATGAGATGCGTATTGGCAGTCACGTGTCTTTTTCTCTAACTCCGCGTCCGTATGTTTGCGCCACTCCCGAGAGAGAGGAGTCCATCATCCAACACAAACATGTAGTTTAAAAGACGGACTTGGGTGCGTTAAAATGGTGCGTGAGCTGCGCTGCGTGAGCAAACCCACCCACTGAGTCACCACCTCGCGGTTCCGAAGTCTGTGAGAGTGCCTCCACTCGCCCCTCATGAGGGACACAAGGTTGGTCAGTCAAGCACACGTGGGGACGCGTGCGCTATCTGTGCGACTGCCTGTGCGTGCACTCCATTCAATTTTTATTTTGATTTACTGTTTTCTTTCTTTTGGGAGGGATCAGGAACTAGGTCCTACAATGTCCTGACACATTTTGTAAGTTATGCTCTTGTAAATTAAAATAATCTTAAAAGTGCATTAGATCTTTTCAAATTTGTGACACAGATATCATATTTTTCAAACACCTAGCGAATACCTGATTGTATGCCGAACTGTGATTTGGGGTTCAAAAGTGTCCTGCCAACTCATTTTGTGTGGCCTGCAAGTGTGCATGGTCAAATGCAATGCTTCTTTTGAGTTCTCGAGACTTTGACCCTCTGAAAAGGCTTCAACGTCTCTCATGGCATGTTCACACCTGCCAGTCTTGACACTCTTGGGGGAACATAAGACACAATTCCAACATTTTTCATCACAGAAAACATAATTGTGTTTTAATGCACTCTTTTCTAATCCCTGGAGCAATCTTCTATTATGAGCCATTATGAAAATGTTCAATGCAAAAGCTCAGGATTCATGTGCAGGCAACATGTTCTATCAAGACTGAACACGAGGCATTGATATTAATGTACGGTATGTATCAAGGTGATGGAGGAGCGTGAAAAGTGTCATCTCAGGAAGCAACATATTGAGACAAATCTCATTTTACATGTACTTACATGAACTAGTCTTGAAGTTCTGTTCTATTCAAAGATGACGCAAGCATTGCTAAATACTTAAACAGTCTTTCAGCAGATAAGCAACTGACCTTAGTGATTGAGCGCCCCCTGGAATCTCGAGGCTTCTGCTTCAAAAGAGTCACTCTCATCTTTCCATGGAGTTTGGTGGCAGACTGGTGGCATGACCATCTCATATTTGCAGTTGGTAATGAGTTTACTGTAAGGCAATGTTAACTGAAGTTTGTTATATGGATAGATCCACCTTGCCCTGGTTTGAAAGCACTTTCCATAGGTGCTTCCTGTGGACATTTTGTGAGGAGCTGAGCCATTCATTTCACCCCATATTGATATTTACAAGTAGACTTATGCTGACTTTCCACGTTGTGTTTCGCTGCATGTGTTTAAGTGGAGTGAAACAGTCTTTCTTACGTGTGTTACGTTCCAGAATTGGTTGCATGCAAGGAGATGATCGCAAGCACTCTCTCTACTAAATTACATGAGCTTGGTACACAAAGCTCTTGCTCTTCTCCTTACTGGCAGTGCCGTCAAAGTCACCATGACTAAAATACACAGTCCTTTGAGGTGTGTGATGTGTCAAGTGACACATTGCCACATGCAGAGCGGTGTGAAGGTAACCCTTCCATCTATCTTCTGTCCTTCTTTGGTGCAATGTGCTGAGAAGTGCACTCATTGAAAGTCTGATGCATCAACAGGCAACGCTGAAGGCTGCCATCTGTGTCAGCATGGGACACAAAAGTTGCTCAGTTCCAAGCAGCCCATGAAGCAGACCCAGCAGCATCCCCACACCGTCTTGGGGGGAGAGGGAAGGGAAGAGAACTCCTGTTGGGGGAATATGTTGGGGGAAAATCAGATGAACAGATGTTTGAATTTGAGTCCCCTCAGTTGACTAAACATGTGACAATAGTAGCCCTTTGAAACCAAGTTCAAAACAGGTTGTACTTTCTCTAAGTTCTTTGTCTTGAGATATTTCCCATCAGGCGTTGCCATAGAAAGTTCTTGATCTTCCAAAAAGCATGGTTGTCTCTTAAAGTAATCGATTCCATATATTCAAATATGAGTGGATGCACTGCGATCTACACTTTGTCTTTGGCTGACATTCCTTTGTGTAATCATACCACTCAGAAAGAGATCTTTTCAAACAAAGCATGGCAGGTGTTTACAGGAGCTAACTGAGACGTGAAGAGAAAACACTTTTGAGAGGGGAATGCAGTTAGATGCAGTTGGCTGTCTGATGCAATCATCTGTAACCAGGTGAAAAATCCAGTTTTCTATGTCAATGCAGAACTTAAAGCTGCAACTATAGACAAATTATCTGTGACCTGTTGTGCACCGAGTGGGAGACACATATCAGTGGCTAGTGAAGAGGTGATGTGCGACAATATTCCGTTTGTAATAGGAAGCTATAGTTGAGGTCTCTTGCCCCCCTCCGTTCCTCCTGATGTCACTCTGTAGATCGTGACAGATTACAGGGAATTAAACCTTTTGTCCCCCTGTGGCTTCTATCTAACCAATTCAATTGTCTCATTACTATCTGGGTGAGGGAGCTGAGGGGCCTGTCTCGCTGTGCTAAAATTGGATTGTTATCTCGAATCTAACTGGGAAAGTGATTTACTGTCTTCAGCCTCAACCCCAAATTCACAGACGACTCAAACTGTTTTTGACCACATTTTTGAACGATAAAGCACGTGTTTTCAGGCTGTCACTCAGAGCACATTTGTCATCTATAATGTGCATGAGGAGTATATTTAGTGGTTGTCTTTGTTGTTCACCTTGAATGAGTAGATGAAAGGCCGTGAAAGTTTCTGTCCAAGTGCTGAAAGTTCTGTGTGTTGCATTTTAAAATTTTAAGCCACAAGTACAATGTCAAGACTGAGAATTCAATGATATCTCAAAGTAGGTAGTTATTATTTACTACGTGGTTATTATACTACTACTGTAATAGACATTTTGTTTTCGCAAGTGGTCCCTGCGGCCCTTATTTAGGATTTCATACTAAAAAACTCCACCCCCATTCCATCACGCATAAAATTTGACGCATTTCCACGCCACTTTATAAGCTCTAAGACTTTAATATCAAAAAGATATCAAGTGGATATAAAGTTCCGATGAGAAACGGTATCAAAAATGAGTCCCAAAATAAAAAAAATGTCCACTCAAGAGTATGGCTATAAAAATAATGTATATTTTAAGTAGGTTAGGCTGTATGTGTGTGTGTGTGCTTGTGTGTGTGTGTGTGTGTGACCATGCTAGGTAGGCGTGTTTTAATGTTTCGCGCAAGAAACAAGAGGAAGCTAAAAAAATGTACTCGGTTGTTGAAGACTAAGGCTTGGTGAACGAACAAAATGGTGAAGATGATGGCTTCGAAAAACAAAACTCCGATTATCAGGGAGACATCTGTGACGGTTTTCAAGTATGAGACTGATGAATTACGCCTGTACTAGCTGAGCACAGAAGAGGATCCGACACCGCTGACCGATCATGCTGTTTTATCATCCAGCGACTGGAGTATTCTACAGATGGTAGAATGCTTCAAGCAGTGGAGAAAGAGCCCACTGAATTTGCTATTGTCTGGATGTGTAAGAACTCTGAATCAGACCCGTCTTCTGTCAAGGAAGAATATTTTACCTTGGAATACCTCAATACTGAATGCGGCGTGTCCCGTACTCTGCTGAGCCTGTGTGGATCGACAAGATGGAGGGAATAGTGAGGAGAGATGTTCAACTTGTTCAAGTTGCAGTTGTTCAGCTGCAGCCGGTAGTGGAATGATAGTGAGATAGTAAAAATGTGCTTTTCTTTTAGTCCACCCCCTCTCTCTCTTTATGACTCAAACTCACTTTTAGACCACACCTACCCCACCGCCGATACCACACCCTTTCACCTCCTTTGGTAATAAGTGTATTGCGCTCGACTATAAAGCATCATCACCAAGACAGATTTTTCATTCCACTCATACAGACCGAGTGCAGGAACTCCCTCTTCAACCATCGTCATGTCTTTTATTTACATTAAAGCGCTCAAAGTGCGCTGTTTTCACACACGTGTCCAAAGTTTTGACACCACAGCCGGTCTCAGTTGCTGCTCCTGGTCTTCGGTCCAACAGGAGATCGGCTCTGTTGGTGTAGCTGCAGACACGCATGCTAAAACAGCGCATTTGAGTGCTTTAAGATAAAACACCTGTGATGTTGGTTTGATGTGACAAGGCTCAATATTTTGCCAGCATGACGCTCTTTAGCCTGTAAAAATCCATATATTAGCGGTTGTTGTATAAACTGCAGGGATCAAACTGCGAGGAAAAAGTAGCAGACATGATGGTACTTATGTGCCTCGAGTTGAAGAGGTACAAATTTTTAAATAATTATTTAGCATTAGAGAGATTTTGGACTCTGCAGACATTGTTGCACATTTCGGACCATAAATTTTTCATGCAGACAAAGTGTGTTCAGCTCAAATGTTCGACATGTGAACACAAGCGAGTCAAGTTTCTCGCCTGCTGTAGGCTGATAAACATCTGATTTTATTGCCAGATGGATTTAGTTAAATGAATAATGCTGTCATGATCACGCCGCTGCGCTGTCTGCATGAGCAGAACATGCTGATTTTCTTCAGTAACTGAAGATCACCAGACTATTCATAGATCATTTCTGACGTCTAGATCTGTAGATCACTGATCTTCTCGATCATTTGTCATGTCTCTCACTTTGTTGTAGCGTGGGAATATCAAGACACTCCATATTACGCAGCTTGTTTCCACCATTTTCTTGTAAAATAAACACGATAACACTCATTCATATTTACTTTTGACTGTTGGCCTGTCATCTGTTAATAGCTGAGGTGAGGATGACCCGATGCTTGTAAATAGGTTCGAGCTTGTGTCACCGGGCTGATGACAACTTCCTTCAGACGTGCTTCATCCTGGCTCACAAACCAGCTATTTTGTGCAGAATGTCACCAGCCGAGAAGAAAAAAAAGGACATCGCCTGAGGCACAGAGGTGCCAGGCTGCCCCTTAATGATAATTTGAGTTTATATTAAACGTTAATATCTTACTCTTTTCTGTCAATATTTGTCAGAGAGAGGTATTTTGGGAATAACTTTGGACTCCTGGAAAGTCATTTCATCCGTTCACACTGACCTCATCTCACTCGTGTCATACCAGTGGAACTACTGTATGTTGTTTAGGGTGGTAGGAGAAATTTCACAGATGAGGCGTTATTTACCTCATCAATAAAATGAATTTGTAAAAAACAAAGTCTACCCTTTAGAATTGGAGTATCAGACTAGACATTTCACAAAACTGTTGGGCATTTTGAGGGATGGTAAACTGTCCTTCTGCCCTTTTGGGTCAGCCTGTCTCAAGATATTTGAAAAGTAATTCCTGCCTGTTGGTATTAAAAATGTCATGTCCGGTGGTGTCGGGTGTAATAGAAATGGAATTGAGAAATAAGTTGCCACTGTCTTTCCACTCTCATTTAATCCGCTACCGGTGATGGTTCAAATTTTCTCCAGACCTGCAGACAATTCTCAGTGTGAAGTAGATTGACTGGTGATAGATCAATGCTTAGCTCTCAGTGAGTATTTAATTCCGCCAAACCACCAGCTGGCCACAAAACTATGGGAACCGCTTTAGTTGTTAATAATTCACCAGTCAGCGCCCTAGAGTAACATCTCTGGCCACACAACACTTCTGTGAGCTTGGGAATTCACTGTAATATACAGATATCTTTTATTTCATTTTGTCTTTGGTTGGTTTACGTGGTGAAGTCCACACAGACAAGCTGTGGCCCAGGGGGTTCATGGGGGTTGTCAAGGTCTCTAAGCTGACCAAAGTAAGACTTTCCCTGGAGTGGGGGTTCTGGAACATCGACAAACAAGGGCTTACTGTTTTCTGGGAAGAAGCTTCAATCATTGATCACTGTTAAGCACATCTTCTGTTTCTGACGTTACAGAAGAGAGTTTGTGTAAGTTTGGTACAGTCATGAATGAGGAAGAACCACTTGCAAAGTAAATGTTAAAAAGGCTGTTCAAGCAGGTTTGGAAACAATTGATGGAGAAAGTTTGAGAGTTAGTTTTGTCTTTGGAGCTGAAATATGATCTTTAACTTAATCGCTCTAGATTTTTTTTTTCACTTAAAGTCCCTTGTTACATCGATCCATAAATCAGTCTCTATTCATCTGAAACGCCCAAACCTCAGCATAGTTCAACTCTCTTTATATTCACCTTAAACAAACTAAAATGTCAAGTCAAAGCAGTGCTCTGTGGCACACTGAAGGGCTGCATGCTGACATCTCATCTTTTCAAGTATGTGAGCATCTGTGTTGCATCAGCAGGAGAGCACGCCTGATTTGACTCCTGTCTGCCTCTGTCAGAAGGAAAGGTTGAATTTGAGACGGTTAATCACCACCAAAACAGCTCCTTCCCTCCGTGATCACAATGGCAAGTGACAAAAGTGGCAGTGCAAACAATCATCCAGCTGACATGTCAAAGTGTCACAGTAATCACACATTTCCTCGTCTGGCAGCGGGGCTCCAGAATAATCCTGAAAACATGTTGTTCATGTAGGTTCTGCAGGCACAACACCACGTGTCACGGTTGCTTGACTCGAGGATGAGAATTTATAGTTGTTGCTGTTTGTGTGGACAGTTCATAGACTAACTGTCCACTGGCAACAAACCTTGGTGTTATGGAAACATCATTGCCAACTGTTTTGTTATAACAAGCAGTTTGCAGATTGTTGTAAAAAAAATATACAGACATGCTGTTGAAATTATCATGAGATTTCCAGAACACACGAAGTTGAAAACAACGCCAGACCTATAAGTGGCGATGTCTGTCTCTGTACCTTCCCACTAACAACAAAGAAGAGGGCGCGCTGACTGTCCAGCTCACCCTCTTTGGAGAAATGGGTGCACTCGACCGCCACCTGAATGACTTGCGAGAGTGTAGGAGAAGAGCCAACTGCCACGCGTGGTGGAGTCAAAGTGTTTACCATGAAGGCAGTCACTCATGTCTAGTTCTCGGGCGGGAATTGTTTCATTTAAATGACGTCTTCCACACTGTGCGGCAAACACAATTATTGCTGAGATTTAAGAAGCGCACATGAGGCAGGGAATTCCGAAGACAGAAACTAGTTTAATCGAAACTAGACCTCCACCACTTTAACCGTCAATCCTTACAGTTACAACTGATTTCCACAAATGTGTATGTGAACTTCACATGAAGTGATTCACTGAGAAAACACATAGATAGGCGCAACAGAAAATAATTGGGAAGCGCTGGCTTAAAGGAACCTGCTGATGAATCCAGGCCAAGAGGCTGTATGATCGCTGACTTGAGCATGATGCTCAGCTATTACAAACAGGTGTGTGTCAATGCGTTTTGAAATTCTAATAAAATTGAAATTCTTTCTAAATTTTGTCAAGACATTAAAAGAGCTTTAGTTTAAATAAGGTGATATAAAAACTTGAATATAGCCACCATCCTGATTTATTGTGCTATTGTCAAACTGATGCAAAATAAACAATATTTTGTTGTTTAAATGTATGGATGGGTCCATCATTAGTTTCACTAATATACCAAATTCATTCAAATTGAAAAATGTGGCTTCTTGTGGCAAATATTCTTATATCAAAGGGATAATAATGAAAAACAAGTGAAAAATAATCACACTCTCCCACGCTGCTCAACTATGAAATGTACTCTCGCACCATCAAAGCACTTCTCTCTGTGAGGGTTTATTCTGGACACACAAAGTGGTCAGGTAGTCTTTTTTAGGTCATTTTAATTATCTTACAAGTCTCAGGGAAGCAAAGAGCGAGCGTGAGCTGAGGGACAATTAGACAGAGGTGACACGAGTGCAGGATTAAAAGATGAGAGAGGAAAAAACTTCAACAGCAAAACTTTAGATGAAACGATAATGGAAGTTCTTAAAATTATCTTTGGATCTTTATCTCTGTGGCCCCTTGTTAGGTCAGAGCAGCCGCAAAAGCTCCCAAATAGCTATCTCTGCGTCGTGTGTGATTCACAGGTCATGGTGTTTTTCCTTCTAAATTGATCCACCTGCATCACTGTCGCTCTGCCCTGTTTCTCCCCCAGATGAGTTCGTGCAGTAGCCGTGCACTGACCATCCTGTCCACAGTGTTTGGAGCCTGCGGGCTGCTGCTGGTGGGGGTGGCGGTGTCCACAGACTACTGGCTGATCATGGTGGAGGGCATCATCCTTCAGCAGAACCAGAGCATGGAGGTGAAGATGGCCCTGCACTCAGGCCTGTGGAGGGTCTGCTTCGTGGCTGGTAGGACCACTTGAAACAGACGTGTGTTACAAGACGCTCAGCTGTGTATCCAACAAAACATGACTTTTCTCAGGGACTGAAAATGGGAGATGTGTGGCCTCCGAGTACTTCACGGAACCTGACATAGAAATTACCACTGAAAACACAGCAAACATCCTCAGTGAGTAACACCGTCTCTCACCTCTCCTGCTGAACAGTGTTACCGAGGCCCCCTGGCGTTGGCTTATAGGTACTGACGAATGAAGAAAAAAAAGTTAAACTGTGAATGTATTTTGATAAATACCAATACAAAATCAAATATCTATTAGTGGTTTTGTGAGTGTAATAGTTTTGTTTAACATCTAATTAAAGAATCAAAGTAGGTTCTGAAGACGTGTGCACGGACAGATGCGCAGATGCAACTACACATAAAGAATCAAGTTTCACTGTCTCTCCTGAAGAGATGGTCCGTACTGCCACGCCCTTCCCCATGGTGTCTCTGCTCTTCGTCTTCATGGCCTTCGTCATCAGCAACATCGGACACATCCGACCTCAGCGCACCATTCTGGCCTTCGTCTCCGGCATCTTCTTCATCCTCTCAGGTGAGACGCTTTTCTTGATCATCTTCATCACTTTATCTTTATAATAGATAACTCCCTTCAGAAGCTTTCATTTCACCCTGATCATTTTAAAGTGCCGCTGTGGAGCTCAGTGTGTGCCATCAAAAGAGGATAGCGGTATAAGTAAGAAGCGTTTGTTTTGTTATGTTTTTTTAACATTTGATTTCATACTTTTGCAACTTCCTATCATCTTTTCATAGAATAGCAATGTGAGAATACAACAGATGCTAGGATGAAGTGAAATTGGAGGCAACTTTAAAAGACGTGATACATCTTCAGATTTATGAACAGCCTGAGGTAGTTTTATATGTTAGTACTAATGTTTCATGCTGGCATCGTGTAAGCAGCCTAGTGTGAGATATCTGGAGCAGTGGAATTGCATTGCCATTTCTGTTTCCTTTGTTGTTTTCATGTCTTTTTTGAAACGTAAATGTGATTTGATTTTGGTGGTGTTCAATTGCATGAAAGGCATTTGTGTCCCCGTGATCTGCTCAGGTTCAGATAGGCGAAAATTTGGTAAATATAAGGAAGTGTAATAGAAAATTTAAACACCAAAAAGAGATATGAGGGTGTGTGGAGTTAGGGAATGTTTCTGTATATATGTTAGATTACATTTATCCTGACAAACGTCTTTTTTTATTCACTTACCACATTTTCTTTCATATTATCTTGAGCCAGCTTTGCTCATAATCTCATCATTAATTATTTTTTTAGTTAAATGTAAAGTTAAATGTGTGTTTCTGAATTGTTTCTCCACACTAGCATTGATGAATAAAAAAATTTACAACTTCATGAATTAATTTTATGTTAGTTTTTTTTTTTTTTTTGTTTTTTTTTTTGACATTGCGTTTATACTGAGAGACAAAATAGAACTAAAAGAAATCAAATTTAGCGTTATAATTCGGTTCTGCACTGACGTCTTTTAAACAGCAGGGGGCTCTAAAAGCGACATTTGCAGCCTTAAATGCGATACAAGTGTCCATCCAAATCTGAGCCCAAGTGCCACACAGCGGGGTCTGGTGTGGTGTACAGTTCCGAGTCATGTCCAGAGTCTTCTGCTGCTCAGAGGACTGGGGACTGGCAGATGAAAGGCGCAACTGATAGTCAGCCTTACATAACTGCTTACGTAATTTATGTCATGGGGGGTGGAAGTGTCACTGTGTTTTAATCGTGGGCTGATACATGATGAATTATTCTGATTGGATTTTAGAATGAAGTGCACTACTGTGTGTGGCAGACACCCAAACATCCTTCACTTCAGTGATCAAAATGCGATAATAGCACTTCAGATCCAATAAAGTGGCTGCTTCTCTGTTGACTCTGTCTCTATTGGTCTAAATACAACTCCACTGTCATGCAGAATATGTTTTCTCTTCACCTCTTACAACAGTGTTAATTCTGAAATGCTGCAGTGCGTCTTCATGTCCAGAGCAGGGATGGGCAGCTAAATTGGCCTGGTGTGAGGGACCTGTTTTACCTCGTATATTTAAAGTTCCTATTGCACATATCTGCTATTTTACTCCATCTAAATCTTCCAAATAAAAGTCTTGGTCAGTTTTAGATCAGGTGATGGATGAACACCTCCAGCACCCTGTCCTGCAACTTCTGGGTCTGGATTGAATCCTCTCTCTGTGGAGTTGTCTGTTTATGTGTTATGGATTGGTCTCCTGCCCTTGTGTTTCATTTTATGGAGAATAGAGAAATTGACATCCAGTCACACTTCCAATTGAGACAAATTTGTCCAGAATTATTGCATTTTTAATCACAATTATTATAACTACAACATCATGTCAAAGTGTGTCACACTCCGTCAAACGTCTGCTGCCCACCTTCACACCCAAACTAGCAGGTGTTGAGACGAAGCTTCAAGCCATGTTAATGTTTCTCATTATCTGAAATGTGACTCAGAACAGCTAATACTGCTGGTTATAAGCTGGCTGCATCATTTTCACTCATATACAACCGTGCGGATCACACCAGATTATTCTAATGCCAAACTCCGATGTTGTCCTCTTATCACCATTTCAAAAAATGTTTGTCTGGACTGACAGTGTTGTGAAATATTTATTTCAAATGCCTTTCAGTTTTGAAATGACAACACAACCTTTTAAAATACACTTTGAAAGAGCTGGCACCTAAGTAAGTACATCAGAAGCACAGGAATTCCCCATCTATCTATGAATATTGATTATTTGCTTATGGCCATGTGCTGCATGTCGTACATCCACATTTAGAAGTCAAAGCAGACAGATGTGACGCAAAGTGAGACTTTATTATTTCATGTGAAGCTCTCAGCTGCAGGGACACACTTGAAAGCCAAGATGCGAACATTTTATTCCTCTATCTGACCTGATTATACTGCTACCTTGTGGACATTGAAGACACAACCACCCCCATCATTGCTCATGTTTAACTGAACTACTAGACAGGTGACACCAGTGCCTACACGAAAAGATTGCAGTGGCTTCTCCCAGTTTGTATGAAGAAAGCAAGCAGAGTTACTGACAAATTCCGCTACGTTGACAAAGGGTGTCAAGCATAAACGCTACATTCCAATTGGCTAAGATTGGCTTTAGCTTCTCGACACGCTGCCACCTACGGTTAGGAATGTCCTGGCAGCAGACACAGGTTGGTGTGAACGCAATGGAACAAAAATCTGCCATAGTTCTGGAGCAGTTCCAACAAAGATGCAACAGATCTGCTAAGCTCACAGGTTGGGATCTAAAACTCTGTAAAACAGTAAGTGGAGTGACAAAATAAAAGCTAAAGGAAAGCAGGCCATAGCATACATTTTATTTCCATCATTTTATGGGTCGTTTTCTGAGGCCTTCCTTCATTATTATTTGCAATAATCTCAAACAAAATGTCATGGTTTGATGGTCTTTCTGGGACAGTCATATAAGCAATGAGAGGCTCATCCAAGCAAATGTAAGAAATTACATTTTAGTTCTCTGTTGAATAGTTGCACTAGTCATCATCTGACAGCACACTTTATTTACTCTCACCATCGTCTTGTTTTCTTCTTGTTCTCTGTCGTCCATCCTCCATCAGTGTCTGTTAGCTGGTGGACGGATGAAATTTCTCCTGATAACTGGGGTTGATCTCCACCACAGGTCTGAGTCTGGTGGTGGGTCTGGTCCTCTACATCTCCAGCATTAACGACGAGGTGATGAACCGACCCCGGGAGCCAGAGCAGTTCTTCAACTATCACTACGGCTGGTCATTCGCCTTTGCTGCCTCCTCCTTCCTGCTCAAAGAGGTCAGTGTTTTGCTGAAGTGTGTTAAATTACATTTCCATGTCTTAGATCTGACCTGTGATGGAACAACCTGGCCAACATCAGCAGCATTCCATGTCAATATTCATGCGCAGGGACCTCTCTGTGGGGGGTTTGTGTGTGTATCCATCCATGCATGTATTCATGCCCCCCCGCCCCCTCACTCTACTGCCCTTCTGCTTCCTCTTCATCAGCTGCAGCACTAATATGCTGCAGTGGATGGATCAGCCCGTCTGCTCTTTTCCCCTCCATTTCTTCCAGTAAGATGCTTGACAATTTCCAGTGAGCAGCTGCGTATTAAAACATGTCATGTACTAGAAAGAACCACTGCATTACCCACAGATTCATGATGCATTCCAAAGTATTGTCACTTCTTTTTGACACTGCATTCTGTGTTCTCTCCTCCTCCCAGGGTGCAGGTGTTCTGTCCGTTTATCTGTTCATGAAGCGTTACGCAGAGGAGGAGATGTATCGCCCGCACCCGGCTCTCTACCGCCCCCGCATGTCTGAGAGCAGCGATTACAGCGGCCAGTTCCTCCACCCTGACTCCACCTGGCCTCCTCCAAAGCGAGGTCGCAGCACCTCCGAAACTTCCAGTGACATCTCCATCCAGCTCAACCAGCCTCCTCCAGTCCCGCCTAAAAACAGCCTCCAGGCCGGGGGTAAAGCCAGCCCTCCCTCTGCTTCATCCGCGGCAGCTACCTACCAAGTGCCACCGTCGTCCAGTGGATACCCCTCCCAACACACCCTGTCCAGATCACATGGCTCACACCCACAGGGCCAGACGCTCCCCGTGGCTATGCCTCCGTCACCTGTGCCCCCTCCTCACTATCACGCTCACATGCACATGAGTGCCTCCCCCTGTTAGAGAGAGGCAGCCCAGGCTGAAGCAAGGGACTTCCATGTAAGCTACACATGTAGGGAGTTGAATGCAAAAGTAAGCATTCAGACAGAGTAATGTAGCAGACTGAGCGTTTTATACTGTAGATGTTGTGAACTATAGCGAACAGTTTTCTGTTAAACGTGCTTAAGCAGGTTGACTGACAGCAGGGATAATGTGGAGAGGAAGGGTGGGCAGGGAAAGAGAGGGGCTGCAGTAGAAACCAACATGCTGCAGTGCTGCGGGAAATTGCTATGGAAATGATGGCTTGAAAAACATGGATCACATACATGGATTATACATATGTCAGTCCGGCTGTGACTATCTTTTGTACATTTGCTCAGATCCATACTATGAATTATTATGACTATGGATTAGGGACTATGAATTATTAGAGGAGTATTTATTATATTATATATACTGTAAATGTGTAATATCATTTGCTTCTTTAATATCACCAGGACGAATGAACCTATATATTTAAGCATACCGAACAATAAATACAATTGCACACGACGACTGGAGCGACAGCTTTTTGGCACAATTTTGCCACCGGGCTGAAGTCGGACGCTCTGGCTGAAGACTGCGGTAGAAATACGACAACCAGCGTCTCCCTGGGGTGCAGTGCTTGCAGTCGTACTGGACGAGGTCTGCAGTCATGACGCGGAGCTTTACTGCCCTCTACTGGAAACGTTTCGAGTTGAAGCCGTCTTTGATTTGTGTCAGTAGCGATAGGCGTAAATGTAATGGGGTGAAGTGGAAATCTTGATTCTATTTTTCCTGTTTGAAAGTTACAAATACAGTCATCTGTTGTTGTTTTTTTTTAGTATAGTATAAAAGTAAGTCTTAATGATATTAAACGTTGCTAGCAACGATACAAGATACAACAATTTATCTGGTTTTAATAGCTATTTCCATAAAAGAAAAAAAAAGTACAGCTTTGTTTTGGTGCATGACTGAATTATATTTCATTATGATCATATATTTAACACTGAGGTGACTGGACAAAATGAGGTGAAAATTGAGGTGAAATTGTACCTTTAAACTCATGACCATTTATTGAAGCCATGTTTTGAAATTATCTTTTTTTCTGACCAATTAGAGTTCGTAGAGTGCTGGCTGTAAATAATCCATAGGTTTGGTTGTTTTTCTGTTAATGTCCTGTGATGGACTGGTGACCTATCCAGGATATCCAGCCTCTCACATCAAGTACCTGGGATACACTCCAGTGTTTGTTTTTGCATCTGTTTTTTTTTTTTTTTTTTTTTTGTCAAAATAACTTTGAGCAAAGTTTTGGACAGATTTGGATGAAATTTTCAGGAATGTGCAAAATGGGACGAGGAATAAATTATTCAATTTTGAGTCCCAGATCCTTGTCTGGATCCAGGAATTTTTAATGGATACTTTAAAAATGCAATACTTTAATACTTTTTGAAAGGATAGGACCTTTTTCTGTGTTTGTGCCAGATTGGCAATTAGATATAGGTATCTTTTTTGAAGGATACTTTGTCATTGGGAGACTGTGTTGTGGGTGGACTGAAGCTGCTTGGCAGAGGTTTACACTCTCCGAGTGCTTATGTAGTAATACAGTGGGATGGAAACAGTTAATCCCAGTATTTATTTAGTATGTTGTCAACATCTGTGGTAGCGCTTCGCTCCTGCCATATTTTAATATGTGCAATTCTTCAGAATGTAGATGTTAAGCTATTACTTGAGACAAGCACATCAAGCGCTGACGTTAACATGGAAGTGTTCTTCTACAGACGTGACAATCTTTGTTATTAAAGCTTAGGTAGTCAATGTGACGTGAAGAGAATTGAAATCTATTACATGTAGATGTATTTCATAAATGTTGCACTGAATGACACCATACATCTGATTTACTCTATTTATTAAATTGGATTATATTTTCAGTCTGAGTGAAACCAATCATACCAGTTTATATACGGCAACTTTATTTTCATTTAATACTGTAGGTTTGTACTTTTGGTTACTTTGAAAGTGTAATATTGAAGTGAGACAAAAGCGAGGTTTCCGCGGAGCAGTTCATCCAGGTTGGATGTATAAGAATAAATTAGCTTTGAGTACATTAATATATTGAACTGTACTGTCATATCAAACAGAGAAAACAACTTAAGGACTGAAATATGATTTCAGTTGCCTCTGCGGTGTGTTTTTGAAGTCATTTTCACAAGATGAAAGAGCAGCCACTGTGGAAGTGCCTATAGTATTTAATATTAGAACTTGCACACTGTCCTTGTGCATGGTATCTCTCCCTTCCTCGCTTCCCTCGATCCACACAGTTTAACGGTGTATAGCCGTGCTTGCTTCCACATGACGCCTCACTCTGCTGCACATAGCCTTTATAAAAACAAGCTGTGTAAGTGACACTGTATACCTATGAATTACTAATGACTTGAGTTGTATTAAGATCACTGTTCTCTAAAATGTTGCTGTACGTTTCTACAGCGAAACCACAATAAAAATGTTGGCATTTATTTCTGACTTATATAGCAAACTACTTTTCAGACTGGATTGTGCAACACTCATCGCCAAATATTTCTGAGAGAAAATATCCTTTCATTCATCTTTACATTTTCCTTAGTTCAGCGATGTCATACTCAATCATGAAAGTGTCTGAAATGTTCATGATCTCTGTTTTTAAAAGCTGCCTGGTGAACGGTATTGCTGGTGGCTTTTGTGGAACTTCAATTTGGTGTTTCACTCTAAAGCAATTTTTGAAGCTCTTGCAGGCCCCTTCCTGGGACGGCTATCTTATCCCTTGTCCATGTGCAATATTGACAAAGAATTATTGATGAAATATAGCCATTCAAGAAGGGCAGAAAGACAAGACAGCTGCCTTCACAGCAGCTGTTGAATCTTTCCTCTGCACCCCACCTTGGTGCCTCCATGTTCCTCAAGAATCACCCAACAATCCTAATCTTCATTCCCAATATGGACTGCAGAGGAATCTTCCAATATGTTGCAGGTTGTAGGCGCTTCCCAAGCACCTCTACGACTACTTCCAAATAAAATCAAATGACTTTCAGGATCAAACAGATTACTGACTGGAGAGATGTGTTTCATGTAGTCAGTGATAAAAGATATGACGATTGATGTTCAGCAGAGGTCTAGTTAAGATCAAACACCATCACATTTGCTCCTCCTTCTGCTGAACCAGCACATTGGTATAACCCGACGTGGTCTTTCCTGCTGCAGCCTGATTGTTATTCTCCTCAGGAGAGTCTCAGTGGACAACAGCATCAGCAGAAGAAGTCAATGTTATGTCATGTTATGAAACTCCATCACCGTGATGACATCAGCTGATTCGGAATACAGCTTGTGTGTGTCTGGTTTCAGCTTTTCTGAGGGTCTCTGTGAGGGGTGGGGGGGTGCTGCACTGCAGTGCACCAGGGGATGGTAACCACGATGGTCACTGTGTGAGTAGGTCTGTGTGTGTCTGTGTTAACACACTTAGATGACCAAGCAGTGAACAAGAAGTGGATTCATCTTAAATCATTCTGTCAGCTGCTGCAGTGTATTATGGGCCTGGTGAGTGCTTTTCCGTCAGGCTATTCATGATGAAGGTTATTATAGTATTAAACATTCAGTACTGGATGTACAGAAAAGTGTGCTTGCCTCTATTTAATATTGTTTTGTCTTTACCATAAGTAAATAATGGTCATTATTAAAAGCATTACCAATGCCAGCTGGTGATGGACAGTGTTCTAATGGCCATATAAAAGGCATGTTGCTGTCTCAACAGTGGTCAATAGAAGACCTGGCTTGGGAGATCTTGAGCATCCCTCTCACCACAGGCGCAAACAATGGTGATAAAACTGTGACCTGTGCTTTGTGTGTGGACACTTTCCTGCAATCATTTGTTTTACTCTCCTTCCTGTGAGTGTGTGTGTGTGTGTGTGTCTGTGTGTGCGCACCCGCATGCGTGTTTGTGTCGCTGCCTGCATCCCGTCTTTGTATATATGTGTAAGTGTGTTAGTGTGCTGTTGTCTGTGTGTGTGTGTGTGTGTGTTGGTTGAGTGGATCTCTCTTTTCACCACCACCATTACTGCATGAAAGAGCTGTCACTGTGCATTAGCTCCCTCCAGCTCTCCCTCTCCCCTCACCGTGTGTGCGTGTGTGCGTGTTAGAGAGAGAAAAGGAAAGGGGTGAACTGGGCAGCAAAGCCATTTTAAAGCGATTGAAGGTCATGCACAGTTTTGTGCTTTCCAACTGCTGCTCAGCTCCGCCTGCCTACTCACAGCTCAGTGGAGGACATAAATTATACTCCATCATAAACATCCTGAGACTAAATAATCTGTTTCACATTCAGCCTCAGCTGCCTGCGTCAATATATGTCCATATTGATGAGTGGATACCTGATTCGATGGCCATATATCTGTGCAGTAGTGTTTCCCAGAACTAATCATCACAGTGGAAATGTGTCACACTAATGCACCCACTGGCTTTTCCTTTCTCAGGGCATCAATACATTTCATATTTCACGTAGTGTGCTTTGAAAATTGCGGGTTGACTAAGGGTTTACGATTCGTGTATGTGATGCTTAAAAGAAAAAAAGGGATAATTAAAAGGAAGATTGTAGTTTTTTAATATCATATTTCATGGGAAATATGTACAGACAACAATTATAAATTATACTGTATGTATTTTCATGCTCAATAAAGAGGAAGAAACCCCACCAGCTCCAGGCCAACATAGAAACTTCAAAATGTGCCCCAGTGATAACTTGGTCACCATTGTACGGACCTTTATTACTCTGATTGATGAATATTTCTAAATATGTTAAAAATGAATATGCCTTTATGCAGTCAAGTATGCCTTAAATCTTCATTGTAGAAGGTTCACAATAGTATAAATAAAAGAAAATTAACATGCATGCATGAATCACATATTTTGTAGGAAGATGTTATCAACACCATAGTGGCCAATAATGTTTATAATGTTATGCTTTTACCATCTTCACATCTTCCTGGCATATGTTGTTGGAGTTTTCCGCTGGATACAGCTAGTAGTTTGTATGCAATTCATATTCACTACAAAAATATAGTCACAAATCCAAAATACTTCTTAAGACTCAAGTGTTGACACATGGCACGTTGGACCCATTTAGTGTATTATATACATATACAGTACGTATACATATACAGTACATATGTGTATACTGCTGGCTAGATGTGGCTCATGGGCCACAGTTTGATAAGTCTCAAAAGATTTCACCAAGATCTTATAAACGCTTATGAACAATAATAGCTTGTTTATTTATGGAACATTTAAAAAGCAAAAACTCATAAGTTATGTTACATTGTAGAATGATAACAAAGTGCACTTGTACTATACTGTAGTATAACATTAAAAAAACAGGTGACAGGTGTTACAATATGCGATTTTTACTTACACTTTATACATACTTAATGACTAAAATGTAATAGTTTTTTATTATTTTATTGAGGTATTGTGGTGATCATTAGATAGCTATCTTGTTTTCCTCTAGAAATACGATATTAAATACAGGATCGGTTTGCCTACCACTGTGATAGATGGTTTGCTGCATCTATCTCCAACATTCTTGGCTTCCTCAACAACTTCGCCACGATGATATACTGTATGTACTCATTGTTGATCTTGTTCCAGTGACTGCCTAAGTATCTTCAGTCTATCTTCTGTTACTTCTTCCTGTCTGTAAACCAGTGATCCTCACAATGTTTTTCACAGGAGCCACAGGCTGAGTCAAGGGGGGAGCCACAGTACATACATCTACAGATGAGTATTAGTATGTATAAATGGGCCATCTCACAAATAAGAACGAACACAGCCAATACACTTTCAAAAAACACCATGTACCTTAAAGCTATGATAAGTGGAAGCTGGCACTCGCATCTTTTACCTCCTTCATTATATAGATTTAAAAGTCCATTTTTCACTGACTACCTGGCATGTCATGACCTGGAAGGGTGTGTTGTTGCCATATGCAGTCATATAGACCTCCTGCATTGCCAGGTTTTTAACGGTGATCTCCTTTTTGGAAGAAGAAAGAAGCAAGTAACATGAATTGACGTCAAAGTCGGAGTACACTGCAGGTGTTATTTCAGCTCGCTCTACTCAGAAGTCACACCCCGTCTGCACTCTCCTCCTCACTTTCCTACATCTGTGTGCACTTCTCTAAATGATTGCAGTGTTATCAACACAAGAGAGGCCAATAATGTAACAATACAATGTTATACTTTAAGCATGTTTTGCCTCTGAGGTTATCCTCAAGAATGTTCTTGACATCTATCTGTGATGGTGGGTTGTTGCATTGTTGCAGAGCTTCCTTTAAGTGACATTTGGATGAGTTGAGTTAACTCATCTTTAGTGTGATTAATTGAGATTCAAATGTGAATCTATTGACAGCCCACAGTCAGATTGACTCTGATCACTGCAGTGCCAGACAACAATGCATGACAATGTTATGCCACGTCCACATAAACATCACCAAAACATATGTAAGACCAGGTCACGTCACAGCTCACAGGCGACTTACAACCATGTGCGCTCCAATAAACACCGTCAATATTGGGTGGGGGTGGAGATAGCGGCGGGGAGTGGGGGGGCTAACGCCTTCACCGTGATCTTGTAACGGACCGTGCGTGGATCTCATGATCATTAGGGAGTTTCAGGGTGGGACAAGTTGTCTCAGTGGATGCTGGAGGTGGGAAAAGGCGCAGGAGAGAGCCACGTCCAACGGGAGGGGAGGGAGCGACGCATTCTCCCCCAGTACTTTCAAGCAGCGTCCACACTCACTGAAGACTGATCTCTGCTCAGTGACGTGTTTTCTATTAGCCCCTCATACATCCAAGCTGCGCGTCGGAGCTGCACGCCTCTAGTCATCGCCAGCCAAACGCCATCCTCGCGTTTATTCTCTCCATTCCGCGTCGCCGTCTTCTCATCCCGCGTCATCCCTCCATCTCGACGCCTCAGAGACCCCGAAGGAGGTAAGTCATCGATCATTTGGACCACACTGTTGATCTGCGCTCCGTCACTGGGAACTGCTCCACGCCACACTGGTTTGTTCTGGAACTTGGAGCATCAGCTGTGAGTACATCGAACGGTCCTCCTAACATCTTCGCACTCCTCTAATATAACACATGAGCGATGTGCTTTTGGCGGGCCTGCGTTATGTAAATTTAAGCGTTATCGTTCTGACGATGGGGACACATGGACGACTCCTTCTGCCCAAATTCGATCTGTTTCCGGCCGCATTATCATGTCATTTGTCTCCCAGTCCAGTGAGTTTTGTCTCAGCCAGCCTGCATGATGCTCGGCGTCCATTTTCAGACATGATAACATATACTGCATGATATACACGCGGTGTGGTGCGCTTCATGCTGTTCCAGAGGATCATGTCTGATCCTGCAGGTTCTGCAGGGCCAGTGTCTCAGCCTTCTGCAGGATTTGGGCCATATGATTTCAACATTTGTGGTCATAGTGGACTTTTGAAGAGCAAACAAACATCTGGCAGCAGATCAATCACTCCGCTTCCTTCAACATCTGGACTGAAGGTGGGGATGAGTTTGTCGGTGATGCTGTAGGAGTGCTCACTGCACCACTGGTGCTAGAGGTGCTGCAGGAGAATGCAGTGGAGTTGTCAGAGGTTTGATGGCGGGAAAAGAATTCCGAAGTATTTTCTTTGTTTGCAGGTGTTGTTGTGTCACTAGTTCTCCATAGTTAAACAATCAATCATAGCAGTCAACTGGTGTAAGCTGACTAAGTGCAGCTTTTATTATTCATTCTTTCTTTTCAACCACTCAACACGCTGTAGTGGAGACGTGGGAGAGCCGCTTTATCGGATATTTATAATACCTGCTTCTCACTGGCTACTTTGGCTTAAGACATTAGCCCGGCAGAATGGAGATCTGGCCACTGTCTGGTTATGATGCTCTGCTTCTCATTTACCACATCTATGAACCTCATCAGTTGTCTTCCTCTTCTCATTGAACCTGGTGTCTTCATCCATCACTTCTTATTTTTATCTCCAATGTTCTTCTCCGTCCCTCAGACCTCTTTGCACATGCCCCTGATCATTTCTGATCATGTCCTTTCTTATCACTAGGAAACCCATAAATAATAATGGTCAACTTAGACAACAGAATTTGTCATAAATGAGATCCCTCATGGAGTTAAGTAAATAAATAAAAATAAAAGTCAGATCATTTAGTCTAAATCAAAATAAAACTGAAGAGGTCACATCACGTCCTGTGACTCTGGTGTGGGGCTCAAAAGATGGGGTGAAGGAAAGGACAGTGGCTGGTGAAAGGAATTCTAGGTGAGATGTGCCACTTTCACATTTAAGTATCTCAGTACGATTTGTTGGAGACAAACAAGAGCATAGCAGCACTCTGTTAAACGCTACTTGTGAAAGATGTTGTGGGACGAGCAGCAGAAGATATTCTATCTAGTTGAATTTATGGGGCGTTTCCATCACAAAATCCTAAAGCGACAGATTCTACAGTGGAGATTGGGTGCATTTCTGGTGGCATGTGACCTTTTCATGCCCGTGATTGTCAATGCTGATGTGCACTTTTGCCCAATGCCCCACCAGCAGTATGCACAGTCAAGAACAAGACGCTGTTTTCTCCAAAGTATATTATTTGATATTTTGTTGTAGTGCACTCTGAACACTCTTACTCAAAAAAGTGATGATTCAAAAAATTAACATTAAATGTTCCTTTTAAAAAAAAATAGATGCACCAAATGGCCTGAAACAATGAGGTTAGGGGCAGTACCCCAGGACCTGGAGAAAAAGAGCCAAATTATAATAGCGAATCATAGGATCTGGGTGAAAATAATGACATCCATACACTGTACAAAAAAAACTAAACTAAATCTGACAACAGAATACAACAGAAAACACACAATACGCACAGCTGTCAGGCTTGTGAAAATACAAAGTACTTCAAGTAATCAAACCGACATCGCAATATTATAAAAACAGAACTGAAAAGACAGTAATGTGGAGCTCAGCATCAGAACATGCACATGGTGGTGCAACTCACACACGGCAGAGCAGAAGAAAACAAAAGAAGAAACAGAAAGCGGTCAAACTGGCTCACAGATAAATGCTACAAAAAGCATGGGGACGAAAATGAAACAAAACCCAATTAAACCTTTAAGCACTTATTGTTAACACCATAACTGATGTGTGGAGAACCATAGTTTTATTCTCTCGCCGGCATGCTCCTGTCACCAAGCCAGTCACAAGTGGACGTGAATATCATGGACCAGTTATGAATACCACCATGACTGCGTGGAAATCATGAAGCTCTTGAAGCTCAGTCATTGGTGATGCTAAACGCATCATATCAGCTACAAAAGCTCGAACAATGTCAGCATTCTGCCTGAGGTATTTGTACTATGAAGTCATGACCACCATGATTTCAAGTGCCACTGCATTCTTCCGACATTTAAAAGGTAAGCGTGGGCGGCAGGCTTATATTAGCTTCGCCCTCTGTTAGCATCTCACTCATTGTATTTGAAACCGGCTCCTTAATTGAGCTGTGCTTTAATAAATCATCTTCAAGCGTGCTCTGTTGACAGTCAATGATAGCATCTCTGAGAGCGCACGGCCCGTCACACCTCCTCTTCCTCCCACACTGCACAACAGCCCGTTTGTGCATTTGTGACCTTAATGATTGTCTCTCTGGATCCTGGATTAGCTATGTCGTACTATCATCAGCTGTTTACGCTGCCAAGTGACTCATAGCAGTCTATATCGGTGTGGAAGCCCACACAGGTCCTGCTTGTTTCATGTGCTGCCCAAGTCATTATGATCTGAAGCCTGGCAGCTCTGCAATAACAAGAGGAATTCGTACTACTACTGCCTCGCTCAGCTTGCTGGGCAGCTCATTGTCTCTGTGTCTCATGGGAGGAGAGACCGGACTTCACCATCGGTGCTGCACATACCTGCTATTGTTAGGGTGTTTTTCTACCTCTTATCTTTCTGAGTTGCCTGACTTCGATTTGATGGTGCAGCCAAAATTGTATCACTAGATCAAACACATTTAATCTCAATTTCAAAGCAGAGCCGTAGCTATCTGAGTATAAATCAAACTTGCAAACTGTTGTGGTCCAACAATTCTGTTTGTGATTTCAGGGCAGCGAAAGCGTTTGTATCTGAAGCGTTCTACTTGACTCCTGTCATGTGTTTGCTTACAGCTTTTTGAGAGCTTTTGTTACTTACAGTTCAGACAGCCGGCGAACACAAGCTTGTAAGTCTGACACTGTGGCGGAAGTCTGTCGTTTCAGTTATGGGTTAAATATGTCTGGGCAGTCATAGGCATACGAAAACAGTAAGGTTTTAGAAGTAAAGTTCTGAAAAACAATCCCAAATCTGGATGTGATAGACAATTGCTCACTTACTGTTAAAATTTCACAGAAATAGTCAACCAGTGTTTCTGGATGAAAGCTTTATTGTGCAAGATAGAATGTACTTGTCTTGCATTTATTTATTTATTTCTAGCTTCTATCTTGCCCATCGAACCTGTCCAAAATCCATCCAGACAGAGTTGTCTTGTTCATATTCTATCCACTTTAGAGCTATAAAGATGCAGCGACACTCAGTGGAAACAGTGATGTGCCTCTTTGCTAATAGTTAACATGAGGTTTCACTTCAAACCTTTAACACTTGGAGTACACCAAGGTTTACCTGGCTGTTTAATAGTTGACTATTGAACAACTAATTGCAGCACTGACTTAATATGCTCTGAAATAGGCTGCGAGAAACAAAATGCTCTGCAGAGCTGAAGCAGGCAGTGCAAGACTGTGGTAGAAACCTTGCAAGCCGCTCCACTAAGGACAGAGGTGCCACACCTAAATTTCATCAGGGACCGCGCTGTCTGCCCGTGTCACTCCACGGTCTGATGATGACCGAGCCGTGGTCAAGTATCAAGTCAGATTGTCTGTGCGATCTGTGATCGTTTAGTGTGAGGTGTGATTCCAAGTCAGTGTTGAATTTTGAAATTCTACTTGACGTCCTGAAAATAGATGGTAGTCGGTGAGTAGTCTGTGTTAAGGGGTTGTAGGCGCATGGCAACACTGTAATTTGGGTTGAGTTTATTGATTATTTTTCTGTGCTGCAGTTCTTTGTTTCCTTCTCTAGTGTTATTAAAATTAACAATACTACATATTTACACGGCTTGAAGCCAATATTCTACAGTGATTAGAGTTTTTTTCCTTTTATTGTTCAGTAGTTACATAAAGATTAGTAATTCATGTCAATATATGCATCTCATTTCATCACATTATGCATACCTGCCTTACAGGGAAAGAGTGTAGAGTACTTATGAGTACTCACTGGTTTCGATGAAGAGTACATACGCAATTACGCAAGTTACTTTGAGTTTTTTTCCCAAATATATTGTGATTTGAACTACATTCCTCAGTACACTTTTACTTGTAGATAGGTGACGGTCAAAAAAAAAGAAAAAATGTCAGAAAGTGATGTTCAAAAACTATATGCTTCTGTTTCGTGGTATCAGTAGCCATTCTATGAGTACGGTTATGTGTACTCAAGCCAGGTATCGGACTGATTCCCAATACCTGTTTTGGCATCCCGAGGCCAAATGTTGATTGTACCAGATTTCATGTTGGTAAAGAATGATTTATTGCTTGTGTTTTGTGACTAGGGATTCTCTGATCGATCGGTCACAAGCCATGATCGGCCGATTTTATCGTGATCGGTCAGTACCGATCACTGCCTGTTATTTCCAATCACAACAAAAGATCACGTGTGACAGTCGGTGCTCTGATAAAGCCCTGCTGGTTGCGATGCATCCGCTCCTTCCTACTTGTTGTTCCCTCGGCAGCGGAATGTCTATTGTGGAGGTTCTTTCAATCTGTCATTTAAAGTTTGCATCCTGCAGTATATGCATAGGGATTGGCGATATGGACAAATGAAAATCATCACGATAAATGTTGTCATTTCAGCGATAACGATAATTATCACGATAAATACATTTTCAGTCTATTCCACCATGTGTTGTACACACTACAGTTTCTCTTGAAACTGTTTTATGATGAAACTTAGTAAGTTGGTCATTATTTGTTCATGTTTAAATGTAATAGCTAACTAAGTGTAGTAAAATAAACTTCAATGGTGTCTGACAGTCTGTGGTTAAATTGAGGATACTGCTGCCAACAACGGATCGGATGTCAGTCGAATATCCAACTATTTTCTCGAAGGTGATTCGCCGACACGCCAGTGCAGCGAGAGACCTGCAGGTGTTGATGTGAACCGAGGCTGATAACCGCGTCATAAAACCTATTAAGACCACTCCATCTAATAAAACAAACACCGATCCAGAGACACAAGAGTCGACTAGTGTCATGATCAAATGTTTCCTGTATTATGATACAAGATGAGTTTAAAACTAAGATCGTGAATCGAAGTCAATCAAACTCTCGACAACTGTGTCGGCTGTCAAATGCTGCGGAGGTGGAGAGTACGGTGGCGTCACGGTCTCGTCTTATTCATGTATGCAAATCCAATACAGCGAGTGTGCCGTGTGTTTATCGAATTTATCGTGATATGCAGAAGTTGTTTTTACCGGTATACCGGTATCGTGTACGATAAGTTATCGCCCATCCCTAATGCTGAATGCTGTGCTAAAATTACATAAGCACAACAGCCATTTAAAGCACTAGCACTTGACAGAGCACAGAGAGTTTTCAGGACTCATGAAAGTGAGACCGCTGATTCCTCAGCATCAGGCTGTTAGCAGCTACCGCTGAACAACTCCAGTGCGCGCAAAATAGCCCAAGAAATAATCATTAATTTCAAAGAGCTTGAAATTAATAAATAATAGTGCTCTCTGTCTCGGAGTCCGGTTACAAGTGGCCAGAATGTAAATATTTCACGGACGTAGGAAAGTCTCAGGAGATTCAACAAACTGCGACGCCTCACGTCAAACGAAATGCTTTCAGTTGTCCTTTTGACAGAATAGTTGCAGCATTCTGTGAGGTTTTTCTATTTTTTTCTTCCTTGAAGAGGTATATTAAAGCATGTCTGAATTAAATGGATTTAATGGTTTATTTTTTCATTACAATCTGTGGCAAGAATCTGAAGACATAAAAACTATAAGAACATGCCTGAATAATGCTCTAAAGCTGCTTGATGTTTCAGAATTGGGCTCAATAATTTGACATTGTTTGATCTATTTTGTTTGTCCCTTTGCATTTTTTTATTTTATTTTCAATAACCTAGAGTTTTGTTACACTTTCATCGTGTTGGAATTGATCAAAGCACACAGTCATTTCTTCTCTGATATGATAAGTTAAATTACAGGTTTCATGTTTATGAGAGGCAACCATCCATGTTGCAAGAGCGCGCCTTTCATCCCGCCAACAGTGTCGCAAATCACAGAATATGGACTGCAAGGTTTACACAAAACCAAATATGGCTCCCACAACGGCAAAGCCGTGGGTCCGTGAAGGAATGAAAATCAGCAGATTCAAATTCAGCAAAATTACCAAGTAGAAACAGAATTTATGGTGTCCTGTTGAAAAAAATGGCGCCTCTTTAACTAAAAGCTTCGTTGGTGTCTAGTGTGTCTAGTGCTGCAACGATTTGTTGACGTCATTGGTGATGTCACCAACAAAAAATAATTTTAAAAATCAATTTTCCTGTACTTATGAACTGTTATACCTAACATTCATTCTATCTATTCTACTCTATTTTAAGAAATCAGTGACAATAGGTGTCAAGTATTATGCGTGATAAATAGTGTATACACTTGAATTTTGCAGTAATATACCATTTTATTTTGTTTTAATAGTGTTAAGCAGAGGCATTTAGATGGTTTTTTTTTCATGAAAAGGGGTTTGTGCACCCCTCAAATAGCAGAAATTCTGACACAGAGCATTCTCAACATGATAGTCTTGGACATGAGACCAATATCTATGGTTGAGGATTATGGGTTCAAGCAGATGATCCAAAATTTTCATCCATGCTAAACCTTGCCATCAAGAACTCATTTTACAAAACTAATTGAAGACAATGAAGTATGAGACTGCAGTCACTTACATTAAAGATGCTCTTAAATTGAAAAAGAACTAGCCCCAGCAGCTGTTGCCTGGACGAGCATTTCCACAGAAGCATATCTTGGCATCACTTGTCACTTTATATGTGATGAATGAGAACTCAAAAGCTTGCGTCTCACTACCATGCCACTAGAAGAGTGACACACTGGATCTAACATTGCTGGATGGATTGAGCTAGCCATGGCAAGGTATGAGATCTCTGCAAGTAAGATTGTGGCTGTTGTCCATGACAATGGGGCCAACGTTGCCCTGGCTGCAAACATTCTGCAGGAGAAGCATGGGTGGAGGTCACACATTACAATGGATTGGCTCTAAAACACCTTCAAATCACAAAAACTCCGGGAGCAGAAGATGTCTAGTGGAGCACTTTTAAAAAAGTCAACTGACTTTGAGTAAACTGAAGAACAAACTAAAACAGATTGGGACACCAGAGAATAAACTTGTTCAGGATGTTGCTACCAGGTGGAAGAGCACCTTTCACATGATCACACTTGAACAAAGATGGCCACTGAGTGCAACAATAAAGTCCAAGCTCTCACACTCCACCCAACCCAACGGCTTGGAACCTGTGAAGCTTATTGTTTTCATTTGTTATGCTGTTACCAGCGCTGATGTACTTATAAGGGCAGCCTCTTCTGAAGACTGATAGTCCCCTTTCTCGGTGGAAGGCAAATAAAGCAAAGCATCCAACACTTGCGTCAATAGCGAAGTCACTCTTGTGCAGACCGGCTACCTCTACACCATCTGAACGCCTCTTGTCAGCAGCTGGAAGTATCATTTCAAAGAAGAGCGCCAGCCCCAAGCCTAAGCATGTTGGCATGCTCACCTTCCTGCACTTCAATTTTAAAAATGATTTTGTTGTCTTTTGGTGCTATTGGTTTTTAAGATTTGTTTGTCATTTCAGAGGTCAGCAGTGGAAAAGGATATTTTTGTGTTGATAGTTTGGCACACCCAGGCTTTGTTTCATTATTAATGACACTTCCAATTTATCCTTTAAAAGCAATTTCTATGACATATTAAACATATATATTCACAAAAAGACTAACTTTCAGATCTGGTGTGGTAGATGTCCAGATCCCCAAATACATATAAATCCAATGTTTCCATTTAAGCACTGATGTTACATACAGAGGAAAAAAAATGGAAGAAAACTGTGTTGGTATGTTTGGACTCTCTGATGCTCTATCAACTAAGCTATGACGCGAAACTGCAATTCTGTTCTCGCTCTCCAACACTTTAACAGAACCAAAAACTTCAATACTGTATACAGACATTGGATCATACTGAAGCGTCGCCATGATGACGGTCGGAACTGGCTACGCTTAACACTTAACACCAAGGACAACAAAGATATAGTCAAATAAAGAGGAAACGTGTGATGCATGGGTCATTTCACCTCCTGGTTCAGGTTGCGCTGCATGGTGTTTGAGCGCGTCACCTGTCACTTTTCGGCTTCGGTGTCTCATTCGAATGTTGCCTTTTTTCACTAGTAGGCCTCTGAATGATTGGTGCATCCCTAGTCAGAGGTCATCATTTATTGTAGTATAGCTAGTAAATGTGATTCTGGCTTGTACGGTGTTGTGCTTCTCTTCTTTACCTCCAGCTCTGCGGCTGTTGCTCGATCAGTCATGGTTGGAGTCAAGGAGGGAAAGGATGAGATTAGTGACAGCGACATACAGGTCTATCAGATGCTCAAATTGGTGAATGGGGTTTTGTGTGTGTATGTGCTGCCCAACTGCTATACGTTCTTCAGCTGTTCATGCTTTAAAAGATGGACATGGTTATCACGCATTAGTGGCTTTTCCCACATTAGCAGCGTCGTAAAAATGTACTGACAAGGATTTAATGATCAAGTTTGGATTGAAAGATGACAGCATGTTGTCCACAGTGCAACAGTCGTATTAGAAAATCACTTTTAATGTGGGTGGATAACAGCATCTATTACCAGTTTGCACACTTGAAACTGCTCGTGCTGCGCGGAGTTGACTGTCTAACCTATGATTAAGAACCCAAACACAGTCATTAGTCATCGCTCTCATTGTTAAGAATCTGCATCTCTCCTCTTTGCTCTGCTCCTCTTATAAATTAACAATACGCTGCCATCTCTGGAATAAAAATGGAAATGAATGGCCCTCCTTTTGTTCCATCTGTAGTCACTTTTAATACTCATCCCCGGTAATGCAGGGACAGTTTATTTTGGGAGCCTCTTGGACCAAGGTGTGACTGTCACTGGCTCCTCGGGCTGTTCTTCAGACAAAGCTGAACTCAAATAACCTGAGTGGACAATGCTTTTTATTTCATTGTTGTGCGCTCATCGGTTTGAGTCGCTGTGTGTTCATTCTGTCTGTGCACCTGTGTGTCGTCGATGTGTGTGCCCCAGCTGTGGGGCTCAGGTGTGAAGATTTGTTTCATGATTGGGCAGATAAATAATCTCAGCCCCTGAGTGTCAAAGAGGCATCCTAATACTCCATGATGCCATGACACGACCACATCTAGCAAATGTTTCCTGAAATCTAAAGCGTTCATGTCAGGTTTAGTCTTTGAAAGCGAGCACATGACGTCATGTGTAAGAAGAAAGATGTTTTATGGCTGTCATCATTTATTCAACAAGCAATTTGGTGGTTGATTCATGGATGCAATGAATAGCGGATGAAGCAGCATGCTGCAAAAGTTAAACCCCAGTGTGGCTTTTATTGCGGCTGTAATTGTGATTTTTTTTTCATACTCTTAATGGCATATTAGAATCTTGACGTGTCACTACTGCACTGACATTACGACCTTACGAAGCATTACGATTTTGTAGCTCATATTCAGAAGCTTCAGACGCAGTTAGGCTTGATAGTTGGTGTGGATTTGAGTAACATGGCAATGGCAATTTGGACCTGAATTTGAGGACGGAAACGTTCCATGCTCTGTCACCTGCTGGTGCTTTAGGGGCTTTTCACACTGCGGATTCTGTCCTGAGTCCAATTCGCCCCCCTGCTGCGCCCCTACCTCTGGCGATGTCCTTTTTTTTCTCCTCAGCTGGCGGCGCTCTGGGCGAAATTGCTGGTTTGTGACCCACGACGAAGCTTGTCTCAAGGAAGTTGTCATCAGCCTGTTTACGACCATATTTCGATCATAAACAGCCTGGTCATCAGGCTTTTATCTAGTTGGCTGCGCTGTTCAATGACTCCTGTTCTGTAGCACCAGTCTCCCGCTGCTGTGCCCCTTCGTGTTCTGGGAGTTTGCAAAGTTGTTTTTGAATGATACTGTCCGTCCAGACAGCGATCACACCCTTTACTGCTCCGCATTCATCATGTTTGTGTGGAGTCGCGCAGTACACATAGTTTCTGGGATCTAGCGCGGAGTCGCCTGAGGCGAGAAGCTCACCCCCAGCGGAGAGACAAGGGCCAGCTCTTCAGTTGGGATGAAGTCCATGGCCGGTTTGCTTGTGTTCACATGTTGGACGTCTGAGCCGAACACACTTTGTCTCAAGACAGAGTGCACAGTGTAAAAAGCCCCTTAGATTGTGAAAATAATCCGTGCCATTGAAGCCTTTTAACATGCTTCCTTGCAGAGCGTTTTCCCATTGCATGTGCTGCAGGATGCAAACTTCACATGACAGACTGAAAAAACCTCCACAGCAGGTGTGTTGCTGTGAGTAGGGAAGAGCAGACGCGTCACAACCCACGGAGCTTCATCAGAGTGCCAGCTGTCACACGTGATCGTTTTTACTGATCTGCAATGACAGTGATTGGCATTTGCCGATCAGGATATTGGCCGATCATGATCGGTGGCCAATCGGTCAGCGCATCCCTACTTTTAAACCTTTAAAAACCCTCCTCGTGGTGTTTTAAACATTTCCCATGATCTCAGATCCGGAGGCGCTGGTTACAACCCAGCATAGGGGTTGAAATGTATTACTTTAGAATAAAATTAATTCATTTTATTTATTAACAGCGCTTTATTTCGAAGCACTTTCCTAGTTGGTGGGACCCCCACTGACCTTCGCAATAAATTCTATTCTGATTCTGAAAGGGTGCTGGCAAGAACCTTGGACAATAAGCTTCTCCTTTGGAGACAGAATCTCAAGCCTGGATATGATGAAAAATAAATATACACGCGACAAAAACACTTCACAGTGCCCCTGAAAAGTGGTGAGGGAACACATTCTCGGAGAAGATCATGAGCTCACATCACTACTTGACAACAGATATTACTTACTTTATTATTTGAAGAATAAAAATAATCTTATAAGACTTAAAATGTTATGAGTCCAGTTAGCCCTTTAGTTACATTTCACAGTTTCATATTCAACCGTAATAGTGTTGGTTAGCTTAACTGACAGTGACTTTATAGCTCACGCTATAACAGACTCTATTACAAAGTGCTGAAGGAGTCGATTTACCCATGTATTTATTCATTAAATACCAATATTCTGCACTTAAAATATTGCTGCAGTATCATGCCATCAAGTATTGCAATGTTTGAGTGTATCAATATTTTCTTACACCCATACTTGGTAATAGCACCTTATCTGCCAGGAGTGAGACAGTGTTGGAAAAAAGGCACAGCAAGGTAGCGAGGTTGGCTGATGGAAAACATGATGGCAACCACGGCCTCAGTTTATAAGATGATAATTGGCATCGATATTGTGACCTGTGATGCGCAACATTCCATCTGAAGTCTTATTTTTCAGTCAACCCACTGCAAATTCCAGATATCATCCTGAAAGCTTCTGCAGCAGCTTTCTTTCTCTCTCTCCGGTGGATTTGCTGATGTTGTTTTCTCTGCCCTTAAAACTGTGCCACATTTCAACCTCATTCCTTTTCATCACCAGCTGCTACATGTTAAGTCAGCATCTCAAATCATTCGCTGGGATCTGTGAAACGGTGACTCCTGTTCAGTGCCAGCCTCCTCCCGCACTTGCTTCCTCTTTCTTAATTATTGGATGCAGTATTTCGTATAATTGAGTTATGATCATCTGGACGTGAAAGTCGCGCTCAGAGGGATTAACTTCAGTTGATAATTATTTAAGGTCATTCATTTCTCTGTGGTGTCATAGACGCACACACTAGGACATGATGTGTGTTTGGAAGCTGTTGAGAATGTTCTTATTCCTCAGGGTTGGCATTATGTTGATCAGGTCGAAAGGTCGTTGGAAACACACATCCTATTCCCTCACAGCCATATTGAAGCCACTCTTGCGCTTGAGAGAGATAACGGTCCTCTGTGGAGATTCCTCCTTCCTTCCAGCTCTGGTTCGGGTCCCCCAATGCAAACAGGATGTAACCTATTTCAATCACGGTGCCATATTGCATCTTCAATTATTAAACCCTCTGACTGCGCTGCATTATGTGTAATAAATAATGACGTTAAATAATGTGTGAGTCTATTTTCTCGGGTGTTTGTCTAAGAATGGAGCCAAGCATGGCCAGTTCGGCGCTCACACTGTTACTGCATTAGCTCACTGTCACGGCTGGTCAGAGTCGACAAGTGACTTCGGCTCATTTTTGTGTCTGTTTTACATTCAGTCTCTCTTGACTCTCTCTGCCTTATTCTCTCTCCATCACCATGCTCTTCCCCCACTCTCACTCTGTACTGATCTAGACTTTGGAATTCAATGTTGCTATGGTAACAATGTCGGGTTGCTGCCTCCCCCTCTTGCTCCTCTTATTCAGACTAGAGCTGACTCTGGAGTCATGGGGTCTTTAGTCAGTATCTGTGTCACTACTACACTGACTCTCTCCTAACATATATAATAAGCGAGTGTGGAAAAAATATTGAAATATGTAGCTCCTATTCATTGGGAAAAATGTCGCTTTGATTGTGTACTTGTGTACTGCTTTACGATAAGTATTTGAGTAGTCTTCAAATGCCATTGTAGCGCCAACGTTAAACTGCTACTTTGGCTGACATTATATTTACGTTCACATGACTGATTTCCATGTTTAATGTTTCTTTTAAGCCGACAATAAATGATGCCCAAACCTGCACACTATAAACTAGCATCTCACATTCTGCATTGTTCACAAGCATCATTCTTGTACGACTTACTGAACAGAAAATCTGACACAATCAAAGTGTAAACACTTCACCTACATATTATGATGAAATGAAATATCTTCATTCAACCACTGGATTTCCATTTCTTTCCACAACACATGGAGAGCAGACTTCAAAATCTCAATTTTTGTATGTATATTAGATCCCAAAATTCAATAGTGAGCAGACATATACAGTTGGGGTGTGAATGTTTTACTACCTTTCTACTAGCTCTCAAATAGAATCGATTCTGTAGCTATTTTTGGGCCACGATTCGATTCAAACGATTTTATACTTAATGATTTCTGATCATGATCTAATCTAATCTGTTTTGCATGACAGAATTAAAGTAGTTCAATTAAACGTGCTGCCTTTTAAATTCTGAGGAAAGTGCCTTTACTGGTGACTGTCCTTTTCATGGCAAGGCACAGGTGTCTCAGTGAAAAACGTATGCACCCATGTATTTGTTGTGTGCACTTGATCTATGTTTAGTAATGCTTGCACGCCGTGTGAGTCGTGCCCAGCTTGGTGTTTCCGGGAAGTCTGTGAATCTTGAAATGCTTGTAGCGAAGGTGGATCTGGTTGGATCTTCTTCCCGCCATCTTTGTTTTGCGACTTTACGTGCGTGTATGCATTCCAGAACAGGCTGTGCAGTGATGTCAGGATGTCACACGGTTTTGCAAAATGGTGGCCAGCATTTTTTAAAACAATTTGGGAACATTTTTTGAATTGTAGCAAATAAAAATCACCATTAGGGATGTATTGATCCAACTTTTATGGTCCCAATACCGATACCTCGGCTCTGGGTATGAGCTGATTCCGATCCAATGTATTATCATGTATTACCATCTTTCCATGCTGTGGGATAACACTGGTCATGCTTTCAGTAAAATGCAAAAAATGAATATGATGATGTGAAATTACAACATTGATATTATTTTAAAGTGTTTACCAAATGTCGAGTGCACTACTGCACCGCTTCAAATCGGCAGGGAAACTTTTCAAAGCAGCACTACGTGCAACAGTGGAGTGGAATGTACAGACAGGAAATCAACCTGTGAAAAGTGATAATAATAATACACGATGTGTTGACATTACTCGCATTTTACTGTGAGAGCAGAAAAGACACCACAGCATGGGCTGCAGCTCTGCGCTGCATGAAGCCGAAACCATGGCACAGCACCTGGCCATTTGAGTGTAAATGACTGTAGTTCATAATCGCAGTTTTAATTGTACTTTTGACGCAAGAAACTCTGAACAGCTAAGATTTGATTAAATCCACTCGTGTCTGACCAGTGTAGGTGCCAAATTTATCTGCTAATGCGCGGGATGATGCACAAAACACATCGCCGCTAAGATAATAACAACAACAAACATGGAGGAATCCCTGAACAAAAGCAAACAAAAGCATCTGTTTGCTTTGGTTCAGGGATGTTTTTCACTATGAGAGACGTGAAACATTGAATGTCATCTCTCTAGACTTAGATAGTTATTATATTTAAACATAAATAATGATGTTGGAGACAAACTCCATAAGTTTCATAATAAACAGTTTCAAGAGAGACTGTTGTGTGTAGACATGGAATAGAATAAAAATGTATTTATCGTGATAATTGTTACAATAAAATAATTCCAATAATTATCTTTATCGGCGAAATGATGAAAATGTATCATGATATTCTTTTTGTCTATATCGTCCATTACTAGTGTAAGTATTTTTTTTCAGTTTCCCAGTGCTCACTGTATAAAAGCTTAGGTTTTTGTCTCACGTTTACATACCTACACACCACTGTTTACTACTCTCATTTCTTTTGAAGTTATTGTCATAAAATTGTCTCGACCTATATTGACGCATCAAAGTGGAGATTTGCATCAGAGCTCATTCATTTTAATAGGGAAGATTAATGCATGTTTAGTGATTGGCTGGTCTTCTGCAATTATTTGAATTGAAAATAATTGCTTCAGCCTACACGGAAGTGGTAGGATCGATTCGGTAAGGGTGAAAACTCCTTCATGGATGCGTATTTCCCCTGCCAAATCACTAAAAATATCTTTGTAGGTGTATAATTGTCTACTACGGAGTCTATTCTGATTTTTTGTGCGATACCAAATAAAAACAATTCAATAAAAACATACATTCCAGTCAATCACCATGCGTTGTTCAGCAGACCGCAGAGAGAAACAGACATAAACGAACATAAATGGGAAGTGGACAGATTTGGTACCTACACCGGTGAAACTGCAGATGGTCGTCCCTTTTTACCTGCTCCATCTCTGCTGCGAGAGAAACGCAGACCCAGACCAAGGATGAAGAGATTCAGGAGGATTATATGTTTAGGAATGTAGTTTTAAGCACCTGCCATGACATCTTTAGTTACTGAGACTTGGTGAGGAATTTATTTCATGATTGGATAGCGCAGTGACACGTGATCTTGTGACATGATTATATTCTTAACTGAACTTATTTTTTTCATCATTCTAAATCCATTGCTCAACACACACACTGAGTTGCTGTGGACATCCATTAATTCATCCTAGTCTGCGACAAATAGTGAACCACGAGTACATGGTTATCTGATCTCAGGTTACTGAGCTATCTCATCCTAGATTAGTGGTCTCTTTAAATGCATCTTGCGTATCTTGCGGCTGAGTGGAGAGCTGCCGCGACACTCCACACTGCTTGTGTTGGAAATTGAAAACTATGCTGCAGTATGCTTCAGCAAAGCTGCAGTTAGTGCCAAGACCGGCTCACGGCTCGGCAAATTTTCTTTATGCCTGATCCCGCTTTAAGAGGCTGAATACCAGGAGTGGGATCGGTGGAGCCATAATTCTTATGGGAATCTTTTTTTTTTTTTTTAACAATGAGTTGCAACACATTGTGATGTGTTATTTATATTCTTTTGTTACTTTGTTTTGTTTGACCGTGAATGAAAAAATTAACAAATATATTTCATACGTCATCAGTCATCAGCAGAAATGCCTTGTGGCCCCACATGGTGAAAATTTGAGTAGCCAAGAAATTATTTGACAAATTTTCTACCGCATCCTCACTTCAGCTTCAGCTTTACTTGATGGCAAATGGAACAAATTGAGTTTTAAAATTGCCTACCATTGTTTTGAACCAGAATTAGGGGGACTGGCACATTAGCTCAAGAAGAAATTCACTGTGGAGATTATTGTGGGGTGCACGTTTTTTTGTATGGGAATTAATGAAGCAGCTTAAAGAAAGCTCATGTCATAATAAAAGAAGAAAAATGATTCATGTATTAAGGAAAAGTAGAGTATAAAAATATTGTGATGTAGTGTGAAATGTGTGTAGAGAAATTACCTAAAAAAGTTTTTTCAATGTGGTATTTCTTAAATGAGGTCATTTTAAAAAACGTTACATAGGAATAGAGAATGCAATTGCCGTTGAGAAAATTGAGCTGTTCTTATAAGAGCTTGTTTGGTTGTTGGGACCACCAGGGGGTACAAAGAGTCAGGGGCTCAGAGAGATTGTGTTGGTTCTGAATCTCAAGGGCAAATAAATACAAACATTTACTTGTGGACGTGTTCGATATGGAGTGGTTCAACCGAAGATGCGTTTGATGTCTCACTCGCTCTCAGCACCTCTAATGAGAGATGGATGAACAGATATTGCTATGACACTTCTCTCTTTAAATGCACTGAAAAGAGTCAATTCTTCTCATCCCTGTCTGCAGCAGCGGAGCTGGCATCATGGGCCCTCGTGCACGAGCTTCCTGCTAACAGAAGACAATACTGGGAGCCAGACAAGTGTACAAGCAACAACCCTCGGCACAACCAACTTTCCACTGTGAAAGGCGGAACAAGAAGACGAAGAAGAAGAAGCAGCAGCGAGAGTCCAGCGTAAAAGAGGGAGAGAGGGAAGTGGGCGGGATAGTCGATGGATGCTGTCCGGATTGAGGGGACAGCACTTTCTTCACTGTCGAGGAAAAGAAAGATTTCAAAATTGAGTCGAAGGATAGAAACACGCCATCAGGTAACTACCCTCTGACCATATGCCCCTTTCATCATGGTCCTTGTCAATATGTCTTTCATTTGTGTGAGGGCAGTATTCAGGCCGGCTGGTGCTGCTTAGGCATTCATCCCCAGCCCTGCTGTTTCTGAAGGGACAAGCATCAGGATCATGAATATGGAGAAGTCTTAGATTGGAGGATGTGATCTTTTGTTTTGACATCAATTCTGTCTTGTTAAGCCGAGTCAGCAGAGTCATTCAACTCTCCTCCAAGGACACCTTGTTGTCCTCTTCCTCCTGCTCCCCGCTGAGCACCCACTTCTGTCGTCATGTTAGCTAGACTCAATGTCCTTTCCAATTTCTTTTTCTAAACTTTCCCCACCTTTCTCTCCAAAGGCATGGTGTGTGAGAAGGGGATCCAGATCCTTCTCACCACCGTGGGGGCATTCGCTGCCTTCGGCCTGATGACAGTGGCAATAGGGACGGACTACTGGCTGTATTCTCGTGCCCTTATCTGCAACAGCACGGCCAATGTTTCGCAGGACGATCCCCACAATAAGGACAAGAAGGACCCTGGAGCACTCACCCACTCTGGACTGTGGAGGATATGTTGCCTTGAAGGTAAGAACAGACATTCAAGTTCTTTTAAGAAAGGAAGCAGTGTCAACGCTGTGACGGGAGCATATATGGGTCAGCCACGTTTTGACTTTCAAATTCTAAACTGCAGTAGCCGGCAGGTAACAATCGCCACTGTGCAATGTGTTTTCACTTAAAGAAAGGCTTCATTATTACTTCCTTTACTAACATAATGCTTTAAGATGTCAGAGATAGGGTCTCATCACTGCGTACTGTAGATGATGTTGGCAACATTCAATTCTCATTGGAGTAGTTTCCAGTGCAATGGCATGGTCGAGAGTGGGCTACACTTAATCTCTGATTACAAGTGAGGGATTGACAATCGACAGACAGGTCTGTGGAGAACAAAGAGCCCAGCCAAAAGGAAAAAAAGCTTGGTTTGCAGCTCAAGCTACAGTCGTTCACTCGGCTGTGGTCAGGAAATAGGACTTGTCCAACTGAAGAGATGCCCCAGAACATGGTGGACCAATGCTTTAGGTGAATAGGAAGATGGAAGTCTGGGTGTTTTTACTGGATCCAGCAGATTTATTTAAAGGAAAGTGTCTTGAATTATGTTAGAGCAGGTCACAGAAGTGTCTCAACTAATCTTCTACATTGTAGTACCACTTATTGTCTCGCTCACTACCGATAATAACCATTCATATAACCATCTGTGCTCATGGGAAAGGCTGATGAGATGATCCATGTTCATGGTGGTCTCAAGAAAGTGTTCAATAATGGGCAATAGTGAAGTGACTTCTCAGTGTTTTAAAATCCGCAAACCTTGTTGATATGATTCACAGCAGTTTGCTGTCCTGACTCTAGATGAGTGCAGTCAAGTTAGAATGTTTCTTCACGTGAGAGATTTTGAGCTCCTCGATGTTTGACCATCAAGTTATTAGAGCAAGAAGACTGACATCATAGTTTACATAATAGGGGTTAAAAAGTCAAACTATTTAAGAAGAGGATGTGGAAGCAGTTGCAGAAGTAGCTGTTTGAAGGACATTCATACTAAAGTTACGGAATTCACGCCAAGATTTTTTTAAACAAAGCAGGCCATCATCAAGTGGAGTGGGTGAACTGTGTCAGTCACAGTGATACCGCTCATTGTCTAAAATAAGGAACTAGAAGTGGATAAATTCATAAGAACAGTTGCTGACACTCCCCCTGAGACAATGGTGATAAAACCAAGCGCCCCATGTCATTCCTCACACTGCAGAGATGGCAGAAAGATGTCTCAGACGTATACGTTTTTTAATCGAAGGAGTGACTTTATTTCTAATGATCTCACGAAAAATGGAATGTGAAATCTCAGCTTACTATATAAGAACCACAGAAACATCTTTTGCATAGCAAGTACTGGCTCAGAGAGGGTTCAGCTGCACAGGTCGAAATATTGTCTCCACCTCTGAAGCCAGACTTATAGACTGGTGTTTCTAGCTAGAAACCTTTAAGAATTACATGATGGTTAAATGTGACTGTTCAAATAATCATAAATAATCATTATATATAAGATTTATATTGTACATATTCTTTTGATTTATTTTAGTTTGCGATTACCACGTGAACCTTCCAGTCAGTTAGCCTTCGGTAATGCAGCAGGGGACATGCTTTGCTGCCTCTTAGGTCTGGTAGGTCACCGTCTTGGTGCCATCTGAAGTTACTAACTCTGCAGCGAATAAATACAAACCTTCTGTGGGTAATCGCGGCAGAATATAATCCTTGTCTTATCATTTACGGTGACATTTCTGGCCAGCCATGCTTTGAGAACCTTGGACTTCATCACTTCCTGGTGGGATTTCATGAAGATGGGGCGTGATCTGGCACACACTATGGGTATCCTCTGTGCGGAGTCAATGTCAGGTTCCTCTTTGTTTCTCACCTTGTCCCTAATTATCTTTCTGCACTGAGTATCTCATCATGTTTTGGGAACTTACTTTGTCTCTCTATTGAGATCTTTGAGGCTGTGTGTCTATCAATAAGAGGTGCGCTCTTCCCTTTTGTTATGTTTATCTGACATTTCAGCCATATTTCCCACCATATTCTCTGATCGTTTTCACATTTCACCTCTGTGTCAGATGCTTGTTGAGGGGCAAGTGGCTGATTTGTGGCTTTTTCAACATAATTACAGCAACTCACAATTCTCTGATGAGCCACTTCTGTTCCTAAGTGTTTCAAACAGACTCTCCTGTGGTCGTGTCAGTCAGAGCTCTAGCTTATGCGATTGTCCCCTTAAATGACAACGCATTTCAGTCACTGAGATCGAAAAGGTGAAGAACCTCTGGACGAGTCGTTTCAGGCCTATAGCAGAACATTTCTGCTATCAGTTGTGGAATTAAATAGTATTTTATATTTTAGATGTTTCTTCCATACTGAATTGGAGTCACTTCCCTCACAAGTTGTTAGATGTTCAGAAAGACATCAAACATTTCTAGCTTAGCTCCATTATTGGCCAGATCAATAATGCTTAGTCAGGACGTCCCCATGAGAGAGGCCGCATATTGTGCATTATAATGAAGCAGCGTCGCTTAAAACAAACCATTTATCTCCATCTTGAATTCTTTTGATCATTTTATACCAATAGTACAAACAGAAAATGGCAGCAGGCCTCTTTAAATCTTTGTCTGTCACTGTAACTTAATCTGTCGGTTCATTATACCTCACACAGACTTTCAGGGGAAGAGGGTGGGTGTTTCTTACCGATATGATGGTATATCCTCACCATTCTACAATGCCAGTTTGCTCTCCTCTGTCAGCTTCCTGATTTTAAACAACAGTCGCGGCAGCACTGCAGCAGCGCGCCCCCACACACTCCCACCAATGCCTCATTTTGCCTCCTGCTACTCTGCTCCACTCTTTTATTTCAACATAATTCATCTGCCAGATGACACTTTTTTTCCATTTCCGAGTCTTTATCTTTTAGCATTCCGCTTCATACTCTCTTGCGGTGAGCTTGCGATCTTGGCGTGTCTTAGAGGTCGGCATGGTGTTTGTGGGCTGTTGAGCCAAGAAAGATCCTCAGTAGTGCGGTGGTGCATTGAGGTGCAGCCAGTGTGGAAATGCAGGACATGAGAGCTCTGAAAGATTAATGCCCAGGGGTGGGAGGCACATTATGCTTTGGATAAAGATGTGTCCTCCCCAACTCTTCTGAGGGAACCACAGGAAAGCTATTCCTGTCAGCAGACGATAATTTGCTGAAGGTTCTGATGCTTATTCATGCCACTTTTTCAAGTATGCAGATTTACCTCTAGCAATGCATGGAATTAGTGCTGAGCATTATGACTTTTTTTTTTCAAAATGATCATTTTATTTCACAGTATGTTTGTTTGTTAACATCATTTTCTTATCATTTTGACAGCAATTACTGCACTTAGTTGGCTAGGAATTACTAGTGTTATTAAAGTCAAGGAGCCAGAGCATGAGTGTTGCAGTGAAAATACAAAACACAATTTTGCACCTTGAAAAAAACAGCATTGTCTTGTATCAACACTGAGTGGCATATTTGACTGATGTAACATTATTCATACCCTATCAAAAACAAGTTGTTTTTTTTCAGTCACACATTAGTATTTCACCTTAGAGTTGACATAAATAATATTTGTGGGCAAGTCTAGAACCATGACCAGCCATGTCATGCGAGGTAACACTGTGCAAGGTGTTAAATTAAACTTGAACAACAAAGCCAGCATGACCAAAATTATTCATACCCAGTGATAAGACCGATAGCCACAGGATATTCAAACAAACCGTCGTCTCTGAGGGTCATTTTGTTCTTTAACCAGTTTTCGGACTGAAAGTTGACTTGCTCCTGACATTTCAGTCATTTTCAACACAAGACTTGCCATGGCAAAGACCAAAGAGCTCAGTGAGGACTTGAGAACACGCATTGTAAATGCTAAAAAGGAAAGAAAGGGGTACAAAAAAATTGCCGAACAATTTCAGGTGCCAGTAGCAACAGTGCCAGCAGTACGAAAAAATTCACACCGTCAAAAACCTCAAAGGACGTGGCTGGAAGTCAAAAGTGTCACCTGGATGAAACAGTAAATGAAACAGTAATGCTAGTCGTTAGTTTGTTGGTAGTTAGTATGAAGTCTTCATCCTCAAACTGAGGCGTAACCTTGTTCAGACCGCCCAAAATGTCCTCACACGGAGATGTTTTGCCAAGAATCTGTCCTCACAACACACACATCCACAGATGCACACAATAAAAATACATTGCTGTTTGTTCTCTCATGTTTCAGGAGTCAAAAGGGGTGTGTGTTCCCAGATCAACCACTTCCCAGAAGATGCAGACTTCGACCATGATGGTGCTGAATATGTCCTGCGTAAGTCACATTCAACATCCTTTCGGACACAGATGATGACGATTGTGGTTTTATTCGGAGCTTTGTAGATGAGCTCAGCAAGAAGCAAACGTGACTGTGTGCGCTAAAGGACAGCAGAGATTGGATGCCCTAGTTGACGCTGAGTGCCCTGGAGCCATTTCCTTTTGCTCTGTGATATGCTACATGGGAGCCCCGGCAAACATCTAGAGGAGCTTCTGTTCTGTTTCTAATGTTGCTGAGGCATTTTGTTGGCATTTAGGTGGCATTTCCTCTCGGGTGGCCTACTTATCAAGAGAGTGTGTGCGTTTTCCTATTTTTCGCTCCAGGTTATGATTTTCTCAAGGTTTTAGGCGTGACTCCACCTGGTGGACAGCTTGTATACTTGACCTGAGAGCAGCTCCATCCATTCAAAAAGAATCGGCCTGGTATGGTGGCTACAGAATAATGTCTGTGACACTCAGTATTCGAAGAATGTGTTTTGTGGCAGAGAGGTTCTGAACATCCTCTGTGTTTGTTAGATGGTACAGAAAAGCCAGCAGCCCTCAAACACAGTGTGGTGACGACGCTACATCACACTTCCAGGCCCCTCCAGGGAACATGCAATTGCCTTCCACGCAGCGTTGTCTTTTACATTCATCGCTGGAGAAAAGGGGTTGAGGATATTAGAATGGCTAGCAGCAGTTCTGTTCGCTGCCGTATAAAGAGCACATGAATGTTTGTTCCTTAATATTCTAGAGTACTATCCGCTTTAAGTGAAGTATTGTTCAATAGACTCTGAAGGATTTGTGTTCACACTGAAGCCAACAGCTCCAGCAGAAGAAGTTTTTTGCCGCCGGAGTACAAAGTACTGGCAGTTGAGTACTTGCTGTTATCGAAGCCCAATACGAGTACTTAATAATATCATAGCATGATCCCTGAATAAACATGTCATGTCTCTCATTTTGAGTTCAGCTGAGCAATCTTAGCATATGCTGATGTATAATACATAATATACTGGTACTGCCTTCAGGTTTACGTATGCAGCATTCCCTCATTTATCGCAGGGGTTACATTCAGGGACCACACGTGACATTTTGAAAATCCAGTTTTCACAGGTTGAACAATCCTCAGTGCCACATGGAGCAACAATCTGGAGTGGTGTTCCGTCTCCAGGCCTTGCATCAGGATTATGTTTGTCACATGAGAAAGGGCAAGTGTTGCATGAGAGCCTGTGACCACCCTCAAGGAGAGGCTTGGTCTGACTTTGGGGATGACAAATTGAAGTGGAGGTGGCTGACTTGCTGTGGCAACCCCTTGTGGGAAATGCAAAACACAAAGATCAGGTTAAAGTCCTTGACAAATCTGGTATTTGGATCTTAGTAAGCCGTTGACGTGTTTGTGCTGTATGTATTATTGTCATGTCCTTGCAGAGTCCAAGCTGAACTTATTGTCTTCTCATCTTCAATCCAGGGGTTGTAAGGGCTTCCAACATCTTTCCCATCCTCAGTGCCATCCTTCTGCTCATGGGAGGTGTGTGCATCGCTGCTAGCCGTTTCTACAAGAGTAAAAGGAACATCATTCTTGGAGCAGGAATCCTTTTTGTGGCTGCAGGTAAATGAACAAAGTGTGATGGGTTGGTCAGCTGAATTATCAGCCCAATATGGGAATTTATTGATGACGTTGATGTTGATGATCATCAACAAATCATAAAAATACATTTTTTTTAAATATATTTTATTTGTAAGATGTTATTTATATTCATGTAGGATAGGTAATGTTATTATTCTTTAAAAATTTACCACACCGTGTAAAAATGACCAAACAATACTCCAGAAACACTACAATGCTGCAGAGACGCTTCTGCTTTTTTTGGCCCTCGTGATTTTGCAGACACGTTTGTGAGTTGTCCAAAACAAGATGAAGCCTGTCTGGCAGAGTTAGGGATGCGCGCTGATCAGCCGGTCACATGGATTAGTTATCAATTTGTAATGAAAATGCAGTTATGATGAGTGCTGCTGGGTATGTGGTGTGGAAGAAAGAAACCATAAAAAAACAGAAAAAACACTAGCAGGAACAATGCAACAACTATTAAGTCAAAGGGACATAAAAAAGGGGTATGAGTCAACACTCAGTTGTGATCAGATTTGCTATAATTTGACCTGTGTTCCATATGACAACATCTTATTTCACTTCAAGTTCTCTTTTTTGATGGAATTTGGTTGAGAATATTGCAGAGAACACTGTTGCTGTTATTGCTGTTGGACTAGAGAAGTTCTTGCATTGCAATGTCCTGCTGATTGTTGTGTGTGATGATGTCATTTCTTGGAGAACAAGGCTCATCTGTAATGCTATCGGTTGACTGTGTTGATTTGATACTTGTTGTTGATGTTTCTCACTTTAGCAAGCACACAGAGCAGGGGACTAGGTGTGAAACACAGCCGCGCTAGGGCCAACCTTGAAAACGCAGTCCTATTTGTGGGCCTACCTAAATTTCTATTTCTAACAGACAGTAAAGCAGGATGTGATGTCAGCCTTAATTTTAATAAGTGGTGGGTGTTCTATTTTGTTTTGTGGAATTCTTTTCCATCTGCATACATTTACATGTTGAATAACATTGAATAACTGACTCTAGTCCAATGTAAGTGCTCGTAAAGTTAACCAGTCAGTTGTCTGTTCTCTCAGGTTTGAGCAACATCATTGGTGTGATCGTCTATATCTCGGCGGCACTTGGCGACATCTCTCCAAAGAAGGACGAGGACAAGAAGTGGCAATACTCCTACGGCTGGTCTTTTTACTTTGGGGGCCTGTCGTTCATCATGGCCGAGATGGTTGGCGTCCTCGCCGTCAACATCTACATTGAGAAGAACAAGGAGCTGCGGTGTCGCTCACGCACCGACATCTTCAAGACGACCACACATGCCATGCTGCGCCTGCCCAGCTACCGCTTCCGCCGCAGATCCCGCTCTTCGTCCAGATCGACAGACCCCTCACGCTCACGAGACCCCTCACCAGTAGGGGGAGGTGGAGGGAAGAACTTTGGTCTTCCTCCATCTGCGCTTCTGTCCCAAGGTCCCATTTCAGTTTCTACATTACCCAACCCTCACTCTCGCTCTCACACAGCTCTGGCTGGAGGTGATATCTCGCTCTACACGCTGTCCCGTGACCCTAAACTTGGGGGTCTGCCACCGATGTACGGAACGGTTGACAGGGCCACTCTCTACCAGCTCCACAACTGCTTCCCAAAGGAAGGAGGGGGAGGAGGTGTGATGATGAGTGGCACACTTCCTTCACTTAAGTCACACAATCCGTCCAATTCCAACTCCAACGCTCCAATGTCCAACTCAGTGGGATCTGGTCCTCCACCTTTCACCTCATCCACCATAGACCGGGAGCGAGGGATGGGGACACTAGACAGGCTGAAGGGAGACCGAGAGAGCAACTCCAATACTCTCAACAGGAAGACCACACCAGTGTAGAGGGGCGAATGGAAAAGAAAAAGTGTCCGCTGAATCTCTGCAGACAAAAGAAAGAGTAATAACTGAGAGATAATAACAACAACAATGAACCTTTACAAGCTATTTTAAGAAATTATTTATTTTGCTATTGACATAATGCAATTAACTGTGACTCCGCACCAAAAAGCTTGTCACATTGTCATGCAATAATAGCGATAATTTAACCAGATCATCGTGCGTGTCGATTGTTGTTGTAATTGTCCTGTGTTATTACCAGTGTGGGCAACTTACTTGCTCTAGTTTTAGACCTCGAAAGACTATAACTGTGCGTTTCTCTCCACACAAGCTGTGTTCAAGTGTCAAACGTTGAGCATGGGTGTGCACAATTCATCGGAGAATGAAAGCTTGTTTTTTTTTTTTGTTTTTGCTTTTTTTGGACCCCATATGAGTCATTTGTGAATACTGTAAATTGTCTTCCAATATGAATACAAAAAGAAATGCAACAACAAACGTGAGCGACTGTGACCACCTTGTTAAAACAAGTTTACGACGAGCCTGTCTTATTTCCATTCTACTCCGTGTTAACAGTAGTTATTGTAGCTATAGTCGTGTTGATGCTGTTCGTTCTTGGGCATTAACAAAAACCTCAGCAGAAAAATACGGAAATACATTTGTACAGAGTCGGGCAAAGGTTGCTGCCTGAGCAGAAAAAAAAACAACTATTTTTTTCAATGAAATGTCCTAAAGTGACACATGCAACTCATCAGTGGCAAAAAATATACATTGTGTATGTGTGGTTTCAAGGGGATGCATTGTCGAGACATTTCAGAGGATAAATCCACATTGTAATTTACGCATATATTTGTCTAAACACGTTTTTCAGGACCACTGTTGAACCTGGGTCTGTATTTTTGGCAGTTTTGCTGAAGTTTCTTTCCCTTGGACTCTTGTTCAGTGGTCTACTCCACCCACCTCTGCTCATCAGTGGTCGTCTGATGGCTTGTGGTCTAACAACTGACAATCCCTGAACTCTCCCAAAGGTTTTGTTCACTGTGCTTCCACTGCTGATCCCCCATTTGGAACTGGTTCTGTTTCTGTTCTTGAGAATGTAAAAATATGTCAACGACCTGCGCCGACCACCGACCCAAGAGAAATGGACCAGGCTGTGGGATGAAGAAGACGCTCAGCAGAAGTCATGTTTCTTTTATGAATTTGAGAAGATGTGATAAACCTGCACACAGATAGCATTTATGTGGGCAATATAAATAGTATGTAGTGGAGAATAGATTTACTAGACAAACGACTTTGGTTTATCGAAATGTGAGATAAACCCAAACACTGTATTGCACGAAATTTATAGAAAAAATGAATAATAATAATAATAACAGCTCTAGCTGACTACTGTCATTTGTTTATTGTTGCTTATTGACTCCCTGTTGAAGTCTCTCATTGAAACATGGGGCCCCTCCCGACCCCTGGATTTTTGAAACTTTTTTTCTCTCCACTGATCATTGTTCTTTATTTTGGACTTTTTCTCCCTTATCTTATCTCATAGCTTTGTTTCTCATCTGAAAGTTGATTTTTTTAAAGCTTTTTTTTCTCCATTGAATAAGTCTTGACAGTTTTTGCTTTGCTTTTTTTTGTTTTTCATTCATCTTTTACCACTTATTCCCTAATGGTTATCTGGGGGTTGGAACCTACTATCCCGTTTACTTTGGGGGACACCCTGAACTGGTTGTCAGGCGAGATCCAGGCATGCTGAGGCATGCAACTGTTCACACACACGCTATATTTTTGAACTGTGGGAGTAAATCAGAGTGCCCAGAGGAAACCTAGGCATACACGAGGAGAATACCAAAGAGACTCATGTTAGCCCAAGCTGCAACCAGCTTTATTTTATTTATTCATTCACTGTTTATTTATTTATTTTTTTGCCTCAATCCCTAAAAGGTCTTCTCAAGGGTTCCTTACCCATGCAACAATTGATCTTTAAAAATTCTTAAAAAAGAAGCAGGAAAGTGCATGGGTGGTTTACTGACCGTCAATTCAAATTTTCTGTTGTATTAGAACTGGTGGGGAAGCAGGATTTATGGAGGACTGTGGGCCCCACTACAGGACGGTGGTTTTTATACTGTAGCCACCAGCAACAATTGACTAAGACACGAAAGGTGTATCATAACATGTTGAAGGATCACATTACCCTGACATCACACATCTCACTGTGAAGTAATAATACACTCGCCACATCCCAGCAAGATGGCGCCGATGGAGGCTGGCCTGACATTATTGTGTGTGTTATTTTCCTTGTTTTTATGTTTCACGGTGCATCCGATGTTCTTACACCCAAGATGAGTTGATTGATACAGTATCAGGTCTCCGTCTGACATATTACTTGTATTAACTAGTCCACTTTTGAGTTTGACGGAAGAGACTCAGGAGGAGGGGGGATATAGTTCAGTTCTATGAATACGTGTGGAGCCCTCTAACGGGCTTCGCTCTTGGCTTATCCACTCGGAGGCTCTGCCTCGTGCCTGAGAATTGATTTCATTGACTCTCTGCACAGGTATGCTCCACCTCTCCCTATAAATCCACCTGTAAATCCACACCGCTTGTGTCCATTTTTGAAACTTAGGGCAAACAGGGCCCACTAGACAGACACTATTTCTATGTCATACCTGCTTTGCCCTCTAACAGGCTTCACTATTGGTTCAACCCCTTGTCAAGTACTCTCCCAGCACGTCCCGCACTGGAAGGACCAGGCGGGTTAAATAACACCAGAGAAAATACAGTAGTACCTCGGTTGTCGACCACAATCCGTTCCAGATGGCCGTTCCAGAAGCGATTTCTTCAAAATCTGAACCTTTACAATGAATGGAAAAAGAAATAATGCATTCCAAGCCTTTAAACCGGCTTTTCTAGGAGTGAATGTAGAGTGTCTGCTGCAGGTGCGCTGTTCCTCTATGTGTGTGGCCGCTGCATGTGGGAGGGGTTGCCGAGTGAGTGACATCTCTCCAGAAGTGAAGAGGTGCCCGGTGCGTGTCCAGCTCTGAATGTGTGCTTCTGTGCAGTTTGGCTGTGACAAAGTCATAAACCAAGTAACGCTCTGTCCCAGACTCGCCTCATCCCTGTCCCAGCTCCAGCCCACAACAGGACATCAAACCCTGGAGTGCGCGCTCCAGCCTCGGAGGTGTGGAGAGCGAGCACCTCCCCTGTGACACTCTACCATGGTCCAGTGCGGAGACAGGAAAGGTTTTACAGCTCAATATGAAGAAGAAACAGTCAGTAAATGTAGCTAACAGGACACGTCTGCATACAGAGGCTGCGTTATACACAATAACGAAGCGCGTCGTGGGTCAGCTGATCGGTCCGCGCACCTTATGTTTTTTGCGGCTTTTTTCTGGGGCCTTCGAGTTCTGGATTTTCGTTCGAAATCTGAAACAAAAAAATCTCGTAATTTTTGTTCAAACTCCGATTTGTTCGAAGTCTGGGATGTTCGAAGACCGAGGCACCACTGTATATACACATGTCCACCTCAAAGAGGTCCCGCTACGCTCTGTAGAACAGAGTGGGCCACTGATCCAGCCGTCATATCTCTGAGATATGCTCAGCAAATGTAGAAGCCGAGGTCTAGGACGCAGCTTCACAAATGTCCAACATGGATATACCTCTAAACAGGCGAGTAGACGCTGAAATCGCCCTAGTCGAATGAGCTGTCAACCCGCTCAGGGGTTCAGCCCCTGTGGCTTCATACACCTTGGTGATCGCACCGCGTATCCAATGAGCCAAACGTTGCGTGTTCACCAATCTTCCAACAGACTGACCACCATAGCACACCAACAACCTTTCTGATTTATGAATCATTTGCTTCTGTACAGTCCCAGCGCCCTCACCGGGTAGAGCAAATGTAAGTGGGCCAAATCTTCATCCTGATGCAGCGGCAGAGAGAAATCTCTCAAGAATACGACTCGTGATCTAAAAGTTGACATGAACACCTTGGGCAAGGACACCACGCAGGAATCGCTTGACCACCGGATGGCTTCTAGCAGAGAATCTACCAAAGCTGTCATGGCCTGCGGTAATAGCTACTGCAAAAACTCCAAGTGTCGAAGCAGGACGACCTTTATCCAAGAGTTATTGCAAAAAAAGTCAGCCATGGAGCAGGACATAGAAGCCAATTTTCAAAGTTCTTAATCTTAGTTAGTTGAGGGTTCTCTAGCACTCTGAATCATAGTCACTACAGATTAGGTCAAACCCAGTCCACCTAATCTCGACCTCTCAACAGCCAGAACTTGAGCGGACAGCCCAGGACCGGTCGAGACAGGAGAGTGCGCCCTGCCTGTGTCAGGGCCCAAAGCACATCTGGCACCAGCCGCAGATCCCCTACTGACAAGCTGACTGTATCCGGAAACCACTTTCCAGAGCCACCCAGTCACTTCCAGCCCCTGATCTCTTCCGGCATGATCAGTCGTAGTGGTGGGAAAGTGTAGAGCAGTCCCTCGGGCAACTGAGGGTGTGCCAGAGCATCCACCATCCTAAAAGGTCTCCTCGGGGGCTCTGTACAATTGTGACGTATGATATTTAAAAAAGAAGCAGGAAAGTGCATGGCTGATTGACTGATCGTCAAGCCAAACTCTCTGGTGCATTTGAAGTGGTGGGGAAGCAGGATTTGTGGAGTACTGTGGGCTCCCCTACATCCAACCAACCAAAGGGGACATTTCACAGACCTGCAACCGGTAACCGTCTCCAAACATTCCTCCATGAGGGCGCCCCTTCGTGGCATCCTGTCGGCCCCCACATTGAGAGCCCCAGGACGTTACATGCTCTCGATGACAGAAGGTGCCTGTCTTCCCAATTGAGAATACTGGCTGCCACCTTGTGGAGAACTGGAGATCTCGCCCCGCCCTGTCTGTTCAAAAAAGAAGCTCCTGCTACACTGCTTTCAACTCCAACATGTTTATGTGACTCGACCAGGACCCCTCCCTCCCACATTGTCCCCGTCCCAGTCTGACGGGGATGAAGATAGCGTGGTACACATCCCAACGTCACATCTCTCATCAGCCGCACCTGAGACTCCCAGAAATGCCCGGCTGTTGTTCTGGCAGGACTTGTTTCCCTGTCGCCCACATGAAAGTATTTGGGGCCAGACAGAGCGCCAGTGAGTGGCTCAGTGGCACTGGCGACTTTGGCGTATGGCTTGTCGGCGTCCATGGGTGTTTTAATGTCTTTGGAGATGTGGTCCCAAAGAGGTGTGTAACAGCGGGATTTATAGGGAAAGGTGGAGCCTACCTAGGTGCAGAGCCAATGAAGTCAATTCTCAGGCATGAGGTGGCGCCTCGGAGTGGATAAACCAATCGGGAAGCCTGTTAGAGGGCGAAGCATGTATGACAGAGAACGTGGCAGTTCACTTGTTCTGTGACATGGCTGAGTGAACTCAGTATTGACAGTGTAGCTCTGATGATGAACTTCAGCTTCCCTTCTTCTTCATGCTCTTCTCCTCCCCCCACTATTCATCACTACTGCTCTCTTTAATTAAGCTTCTGCTATATTCTACAGAGACTCTGACCTTCTCTGTCGACCAAGTCTGATAATGTGTGTGAATATATGCGTCGTGCCAGGTGGCAGCTGCTTGGTAAAAAGCATATTAAGAAGGGTGATGTTTAGAGCACCTTGTGACCTTGAAATGAGGAACATTGACAGACTGTTGCTACATTTAGAAGCCTGTTCCTTGGGAGGTCTGTTGGACATATCAGACACATTGATGCAATCACATATTGACTCCCATTTATTGTTATGCAGAGAGAGATGTTTGTTCAGAAAGACAATGAATAAACTTGTGGCACATAACTCGGACCCTACATCACTCGTTTTGCTTTTAGCTCCAGATTTGTGTTCTGCAAGCCAGACAGCAGTTTACTTTCAGTTTAATCTGAAAGATACACAAGCGAGATAACAGTGATATATCAGGGATGTGAGTTAATGCAAAAAGATTATCTCTTCTTTAACAAGAATTCTAAGAAACTCACTGGCACTGGCAAACATGAACCCGGCTTCTGCAGCACTTGTCACAGTCTCAGGTCAACTATTAACGGCTAAATATACAACCGGGATAGAGTGTCAGCTGGATTCAGTTTCTGCTCACTGAGAGTTTGAATCATGTGTCGGTGGGCATGTGTGTGTTTGTGTGCATCTCCTCACACAGTTGAACTCTGACCTGAACTTGCGGCCATTTGCGCTGAGGACTGAGTGTGAATGGGAGGGGCCAACAGACGGACCTTGGAGACGACAGGGGAATGTGAGACTCGGGAGGAAGCTGGAAGTGGGGGCGAATGAACTGGCATGAGGACATGCTGTGGCTCACATAGTTGAAATTCAAGGATTAGGTTTCCCAACGTCTTACTGAAGTGCATTGGGATGAGCTCAGGCTAATTTTAGAAGAGACAGTTTCTGACAGAAGGGGAGGGCGCTTGAGCGTGTGGTGCAGATTCAAAACTGTTGATGGAGTGGAAAGGGTGTTTGGTTTGCACATGTGAGAGAAACAAATATTTCATTTATTCTATCGAGTCAGAAAATTAAAATGTTCTATTCAGTTAAAGTGAATTCTTCTTATTCATGGAAGTAGAGAAGTCCATCGTTCTCTCCATTCATCCTTGCTTGCTCAAACTTGGGTCATTGAGGTAGCGACCAACGTCAAGAGGCCCAGACTACTGCAGCCCACTAATCTCCCACAGCAATTCTGGGTGAATGTGGAGGCCAAAGAACATCGGCCAGGCAACATATCCTTGGTCCTTAGACACACATTGTTTGGAAACTGTGCATGTGGAACAGCAAAAACAAACCGTTCTTCTCAGATGTGTGATGGCCAATTGATGGTTCCTATGGGTGTGGCATGAAGTTGGCTAAAACAGCGTCATACACCACACATTGTTGTTGTCAGAGTCGTGTATAGCAGTGTTCACGTGGTCTGCATATTATTTAGTAATGCAGTTGAATATTCTGAAATTTTGTTCTTCACAGATGTCAAACAAAGACGCTCAACACGACCTAGAGTGGAAGGTGTTTTTTTTACTGAGTATTGTTGGCAATACAACTGGAGACAGCGTGACACAAACCTTCTTATCAATATAAACACATTATGTACATCATTATAAAGTGAAAAGTACAAAATCCTCTCACAGTTTACCAAGCATTGTCGCATTCAACTAAAAAAAAAACAGACATAAAACTGAAAATAGACGCTTTAAATTTAGTTTTTTAGAATAGCAATCAACTTGCTCACTTGTTTAAACTACAAAACTGTCAGAAATCCACTTAAAATAAACTGTGTCTGGGGGCGGGGCAGGATGCAGATGAAACGTGCTTTAAAATGACCTAGTGGAGGTTGGGGAACAGCCAATGGGATGGTTTGTACCATGTAAACAAGACTAGAAGCTAAACAGGACTTAGAAAACACAACTTCATTCACCAGCGAAAGCACTCTGATTTGTAACTTCCCAAAATGTGATTGATTAAGACCTGGCAGAGCTACTGGCAAGAAGCATGCCGAAATGTAAAAGGAAGTGGACGTGCAAGCTCAGCTCCAGATACACTCTGAAATCCAAGAACCACGTAGTGAACCATGGGAGGTGTGGTTGCACCTTGTGAAAATGCACTTCATCCTGAGTACCAACAGAAACTCAAATCTGATGAATGTTCATTTCAAACTTACTTCAGGGCACCTTTTTTTAAGTACAAGGACTATATTTTGTTGCACTGCCTCATATTGTATATATGTATTGACCACATTTTTCTAACTCACACCTGAGATTTTCTAAACTTGATGTGTGTCATGTAGTGGCACCATCAACAAAATGCATAAAATGAACCCAGACTGAGAGCAGCTGCAGGTCACATGCTTGCACTGTCGCTCCCCCTAAGGTTTCCATTAGGGTGCCCCAAATGTACAAGGACATTAAAAACTTCAGAGCAGCATTTTGCCCATCCTTTTTAACTTCTCATCATGACTCTTTCCAGTTCCCCTTCCCTTCATCTGAACTCAATGGAAGTGGGTGAAAGTTTCATTTTGTAAAACCAGCTGAAAATAGTTTCTGACGGCGCCTTTCAGAATGAACTGCTAGGTGGCGCTATTCTTATGTGGCCAACATTTCTGCCAGAAGCTCTGGGGAAGAGACAGAATGATGAAAAGAAGACCTCCGACTATAAGAAGCGCTCCTGAAGCACCAACACAAACCACAGACCAGGACAGCTCATGGTGGAGAGGGACAGTGTGATCACTGGACAATAGTGCCAATACCGACTGGTGGAAGATCAAAATGGACAGAAGCACCAAGACACCTTGAAAGACAAAAGGGAAGGTTGTTAACAAACAAAAAGCCCACCGCAAATCAGTTCCTACCTGACAGGATGAAGCAGAAGGACGCTGGTTTTAGGAAGAATGGAACTCCTTTGCTGAGGGACATGATGATGCAGATGGAGCCCATCACCATAAGGGTCAGACTGATCAGGGCGAGGACGGCCGCTGCAAGATTTAAGTCTGGAAAATATTCAAATCTGTCAACCAGAGTGCACATTAATCATTTTCTATAAACATTGAATTCACTTTTTTATCTTTGGAAGCATGAGTTTGTTATCCTGAACATTTTCAGTTCCTTGGTCTCTATGGACAACCAGAGGGCTTCTCCAAGTTGTTCCACGGTTTCCACAACGTAGCTGCAGATCACATGAGGACGGCTGCTGGTCCAGACTGGCCTCAACCAGATGATTCATAAACTCATAAATGCTTGTTTATGCCAGATACATTTGGTCCCTCGAGGGTCCCCACAGGACCAGGCTGGCTTGAAGTATGAGGCTGACATCTTCCTTTCATACCTTGAGGCCATGTAATAGACATTTCCCATACATCCACCTGCAACCCGTGGCCTCTTAACTGCTCATTAACAAGATTCATCACTTCCTGATGTCAGACTTTTGCCCGCGGCAAAGTCACTGCACTTTAAGGATTCTGATTTGGTGTCTCAAAATAACACTATTTGTGGCTAAGCTATAAAGAACCTCTGGGTGAGTCGTACCTAAGTGATGGAATACATTGATCAGCTGCTCTCGATTAAAACATTTTATGAAGAGGATTATGTGCAAACCTCACATTTCAGGCAAGAATATAGATCACAAGGAGCAACCCAAGGAACTCTTTCCTTGCTTTTGTTCTTTTGGCGTTTTTTTTTCATGGTTCCATGTTACAAGATTTAAGGTAAATTCACCATCAGGCATTTGTGAGTGTGAGTCTATAGACAACACAAAGACAATAAAAAAACATTTTTAATATTGTGTGATTCAAGTCGTAACATTACATGAATTAAGTGAGCATGTACAGTATGTGATTGTGTCGTAATAATATGAGATTGAAGTTGTAATATTACATGATGTAAGTTGTAACAACATGTGAGTCAAGTCATAACATTACACAATTAAAGTCTTAATATGACATGATAAAAGTCGTACTTTTAGGAGTAGTATTTACACTGTACTGACAGTTACTCAACACTGCACTCCCCCTGGATCTTTGTTGATGTCAGCGGTGTCTGGTGTTGTTAATATTAGATCTTATTGACATCTAACTAATCTTTTTTCTCCCTGTTACCGAAACTACCTAAACTTTTGCATTATCTGATAAACATGTCTATATTTTGCCATTCTTATGTGCTTGGGCAGTAGGCGCTGAAGCTGTCCACGGGTAGAGAAACACATTTATCATCATGATAGATTCTACTTTGATTTGAAAATATGGCTGGCTGGCCGAGTTAATGACCCGAAACCCTGCAATCCCGTCGGCAGACCTGCCAAGGAACATCTATATTGATGGAGGGTGTGTGTGTTCAGGTGTGCCATGTAAGAATCACGGTGTAAAAAGTCTCACTCCTGTTTGTTGTCTTCTTGAATATGACCGCGTTTTCCCCGGAGGTGAAGAATTTGAAGTAGGTGCAGTTGGACTCTGTGAAAAAAGAGACAGTAGATTACACAAACGTACACACATCTTCTGGTCTTCTGCATTGCTCCTCTCTATGCATCCAAGCGCTCAATCCTTTGAGGCATCATTCCTATTTATATCCTAGTGTGGAGAATTAGCTGGAAACCAAGAGACACATACATACATGAACACATGCTTTACAGACACACACACATATGGTGCTGCCAGGGAGAGTCAGGAGGGCTGAGCGATGGACGAATGACGAGATGGAGATGTGTCGAGGAGGTGATGAGGAAAAAAACAGTTGGACCTAGACGTCCTCCTGCTCTATATTTAGATTTAAAACAGTCAGGTCATCAGATTCCATTTGACTTCACAAATGCATCATGATGATTGACTCACACTCTGCTACAGACGTGGCATATTGGCAAACATATTCTACAATTGAAGACGCAGTGGTAACTGATATCAACACATTTGTTATCAACAGATCTCTCGAGTCAAGCTGAGACTGCAAGCACTCCAGAAGGCAGGAGAGACGGACAGCTGGTCTTGAGATGACAGTCGCCGCATCGGCGGGCTGCACTTTATTCAGAATTGGCGCCAAAGGCATGAAAGTAGGATGTAAAACAGAGATTCTTTTTTTCTGTCTCCAAACATGTTGAGCCTGAAGCCATCTGTGACGCCCAGCATGAGCCAGCAGTGCTACAACGTGTGAAGAAGCCTGAGCAGGTTGAGTCATTGTGAGTTCAAAACACAACACTGTACTCTGGTGGTAGTAGTTCACCTGCCAGAGCTGATCACAGGTGGAATAAAAACAGCACAGCTGTCACGATCCCCTCTCTCCTCGTCTCCGTGAGCTTGACTTGCTGGACATGACACAGACCTCCTGCCCACTAGCTGGTAACTGCCTCTAACTGTGTCTCCACTTTGTCTTCTTACAGTGTGTTTTCTGGTGCTTTCCCTATTTGTAGCGTTTCTCCATGAGCAAGTTCCCACTGTTGCCCTTGATTCTTATTTTCTGCTTCTAGCTAGCCTACTGACCTCTGTTTTTATTCTATTGCTCTGTGTATTTTATTGAATATCTGGTATTGTGAGCAGGTGTGTGCTGACAGCAGGTGTGACAGTGCTCTCTGCAGCATCATGAATGTATTTTCTTGGTCAGAGATTGATGCAACCAATCGTCACACACAGTGGAGCATCTGCTTGAGCTATATTTTTATATAAAGGAATGAGGAAATTGAAATGATGGAGGCAACTGTGTTTGCAGAGGTATATGCACATATATCCACTGGCTATTGATCTGCCATTTAGATCAGCCAGTTCTTCTTCATCAAAACAAAATCCTCATCACTGAAGTTGTGTGAAACAAGAGTAAATGTCATATAATAGATTGATGTGTTGATGAATATCCCAACCATCCAACTAGATTGATCTGTGATCGGCAGGTTGCACTTCCTAACAACACTTATAGAATTGCTTTAAGAACTGATCAATGGACTTTATATCAAGGTGCTTCTCTGCACTTTCATAATGATAAAGACGTCAATGTTAATCGTCACTTGACTGAGCCAGCCTTTCTATGACGTCACTACGTCGCTACGTCACCTTTTGGCTTTAGAAATAATTATAAAATATATATATAAAATATAATAATTTACTGAATTGGTCTTGGTTGAGGTTTGTTGGATGTGTAGCATACCAACACATTTAATCTCTCTGACCATTCAAGCTCCTCCAGCACTGCAGTCACACGATCCACCATCCCAATATGAGTGCTCTGTTGTTTGTCCATTAAAATGAGAGCAGTAGCAGGTTCAACCACTCCTCAATTAACCGGAAGAAATGTTGCACTTCATTTTGATATTTGCATTGTATCTTGAAAGAACAAAAACCGAAGAGGCTGAAGCCTGTATTTAAAAACAGCAATGATATGATCACAGCAAAAACATTCTAAAACTATTTATAGGTCACAGCCAAAATGATGGGGGTCGGACTTGATGGAGACACTGCATGTGATATATGCAGATTGTCTGTTGTTGTTGTTGTTGTTGGGGTCTCTTTCGAGCAAAGTGTTGCCATTGTGTCTGTTGTGAGATGAGCAGAGATGTTAATCCCCAGGCCACATGATATCTGTCCATACATGCTCCTCATGTCCAGGGATTGACGTTGGGGTGTATTTTCAGACGAGAATAAATCATTATGACATTAGAGAAACGGTGGAGGTCTGAACTCTGGCCTCTCTGAGTGACACAAACAAAATAGATTTGGTTTCAAAAACCCATTTTCTGCATCCAAAAAACACGTCAGCTGTTGCAAGTCTTTCTCCACACCTTCTCCACACTCATCTATTAATTCTCTTAACTAGCTAGGTCCTACCATGAACCCAGCCTAATTCATTCATTCAAGGTGTTAGAACAAGGTGTTAGTCTAAAATATAGGAATAGGAATAGGGCTATAGATCCCTGGGAACGAAAACCACCGTACACAAGAACAGTTTCTTTGCCATGTCTTGCACTTATACATGCGGTCAATTGTCTTGCGGCACGACTGTGTTGTATGTTTATAGAGCTATCAAAGCCTCTTCAATATGAAAAAAATGAAAAGCAATGCACGCTCAGCTGAGCTACAGATCCATAGCTCAAACACCACAACAACTGGCTAGATTTGTTCCGTACATACCAGAATACACAATATACCTGAATATATACAAGCGTGGAAGGAATTTCATCCCTTTATGACAAGATGACAGTTTGTTTTACGAGTCTGTAGATAAGGCATGTCAAACTCCAGGCCCATTGTATATATCAGTATGTATATATATATATATATATATATATATATATACAAATAATTCAATGAACAGGATTTCATTTGCACATTATAGTGTGACCTAGATACGCATTTATACAGGCAAGTGTGTATTCCCTGAGAGGAAACAGCATTGCCAGGAGGAGGAATGAACTGTAATGGTTAACATTCAGCAACTTCTCTCTCCGATGTCTTGACCTTCTGCTGAATTGAATTCAAAGGTGACACTGCAGCTTTTTCCGCAGGTGAGATGCATTCCCACCTGACGCAGTAAGACACACGCAGGAGCTCACCTCCAGGTAGTTCAGCAGGTCCACAGCTCGTCCTCTCAGGATCGATATCCGCCACCCACAGAGTGTGAACGCATGCCTTCCACAGGCCGTAATGAGCCATCTGGCAGGTGTGGTTGCCGCTGAAGTGTTTCGGTTGGGCCAACTCCACCCAAAACTCTGTCCCCATGCCCAACACTGTCAGGGTCACGCCAACAATGGCTACGAAGAATGCCAGCTTGATCTTCCCCTCCTGGCTGTCGCTCATTTTGGGCTGACGTCTATGCCCCCTTCCACCTTTCATTCCGCCCAAACCTGTGCCATGACCAGCGCCATGACCAGCTCCTGCCACCCCGATACGACCCTCCTCATCCTGCTGCACAAAGAAGTTGGACCACATGGTGATTTTAAGACTCCAGGGTGAGAGGGGTAGCGGCTGCGCCCACTTTCAAGTGTGGATTGATCAGATAAAATATTGCTGGGCCGTGCGAGCGGAATAGAATGTAATGGATTGTTAAATAATATCAAGTTAAAATAAACAAGAGCAGCGGTGACTCTGGGACCTGGGGGACATTATCTTCAGATGATTGATGATAGAACTGCCTGTGTGTTTTTCCATCCACTCCTCCTGAAATGAAGAGATAAAAAAGATGAAATAAAGGTCTATCATGCATATAATTCACAACAGCAGCATGACATAGACAAAAGTTGGACATCAATCGATGCGCTACACAGTTTCCCAGAAAGTAGTTTCACCATCAGATGAAGCTACAAATGGAGCAGGATAATGGACAGGGGCTGATAACACCGCAGCGCCAGACGGGACCACCCATATTCCAGTTTTCCCAGAGGGGTTGACAACTGAGAGCAGGTACAGTGGGAGTGGATTACATTCAGATCTGCTCTGATCTGTCGGGATAAACAAAGTCCACAAATATCTCTCACCCGGCCCTGTAATGGCCCTGAGAAATGCTCTGTGTTGCCAGGAGCAACTGTTGTCACTGGAGGGTGAAGAACAACAGGTATGCGCCTCACAGTTTGTCCTAATGGTAACTACATGAGAATAATAGAGCACAAGCATCGACGCATACGAATGCAATAAACTCTATTATGTCAGATCTTGCTACTCTTGGCTGTAGTTATTGTCAAATATGTACAGAAGAGTACATATTACTGCATCTGGATTTTGATTATCCTTCCACATATCCGAGGTTTGATCATGGGGGCAGCAGCTGAAGTAAAGAGATGCTCTCCATAAACCTTGCATAATGTTTTTATTTTGATGAAAACGAGAAGCTTGATAAAGCGATGCTCATCTTGTCTTTTGTCAGTAGTTGGTTCATTCTATTTCCCCCTCAGAAAGCCAATGATCCTCATTGGTGGCACCTGCACACATAGACCTCTAGGTGTTTAGGCCTTGAGAAAAGTGCCCTTTTTGCTTGAACACAATTTCTTTCTCGTTCTGATCAATCCCCCCCAAATGCACATGCAGCAAGAACAATAATAAAAGGAAGATTTATTTTTATTCTGCCGTGAGATCCTGCACGTGTCTGCTTCATAGTGATGCTATCTTGTGCTAAGACATGCTAAGCTGTGGAATTTGCAAGTGTTTAGCAAACAGGATTTGTTGCTGAGGTTCTGGCAAAGTTTCATAAACTGGCGGGATTAAATGTGTTTCATTACACGGTGTGAAGAAGTTTTTTTAGAAGCAAGAATTGCTTGAGTGAAGCTGGCTAACAATGCTGCGGCACGATTGCACTCGAGGGATCACTGTGACCTGAGAGGAGGCGGGGGACAAACCGGCTGTTGCCGGGGCTGCAAGTCGCTAACCTGGTACCTAAACAGCTCTGTGACTCGAGAGGAAGTCGCACTTGCTGGACCACTTAATTTCTTAGCTTTGTGCTGACAGCATGAGAAGCTTTATTTAGACAAAAACACTATGCACAATATTCACAGTCTCAGAAAAGTACTTTTTTGAGAGCCTGCTGTTTTGAGCGAATACTCATTCATTTGATTTTTGAGCCTGCACTGCAACAGCTTCATAAATTCATCGTGGACAAGTATTCAGTTCATCTTAGCTGCTGCTGACGTCCAGCAACGTTATTGTCCATCCCTTTATGAGTACGTTTCCTGCGGAGGTGTTGCTACTGTAACTTCCCTGGAAATCGAGTTTTAACTGTGCTAACATGTTTGCTAGTGCTTTGCCTCTTGATAGGTGAAGATTCAATTTGGCCTTTTACTCTCCAACAGAATGATCTTTACATTACAAATCCTTTTCATCCCAACCCCTTGTGAGCAAATGTCTAGCTAAATATCTTGGCGCAGCTTCTGAGTCAAACAGTCGCAAGACACTCTAGAAATGGACATTTATTTCAACATTTGTTGTAATGATTTATTAAAGCTGGAATGAGCGGTGAAACAAACAAGTAAACAAGGCTGCTGAAACTTTAACTGTACATAAAGACAAAGGGACACAGTAAGGACCAGATGATAAGACTCTCGCAGCTGCTGACAGCCAACTTTGTGAGCACCGCACTACACACCTTGATCTCATTACATCCATATCAACCGCAGGATGATTAAAGTGGGTGTGGGATCAGGGGGCCAGGCTGAACTCCAGCAGGATAAACACAAACAATCCAGAGCATGTAAATGTGGGTACTGTTGTGGCTGATATCACCACCCAGTCCACCATGATTTAGGCTGATCGACTATGACGCTTTACACAAGTAACAGCATCAACCAGGAACGCGTGAGAGCAAAAAAAAACAGTAAAGTAATTCTGACCTGTTTTGGTGTGAGCTGCTCAGTACAGAAGGCAGAGACGTTTGAAACTTAATAGAGGGGCCGGGTGGTGATGGAAGAGGCAGAGCGCGAGGGACGGCTGGAGGGAGGTGCAAAAGAGTTATGGAAACTAAGTGCAATAGAAGAGGGAGGGGAAGAGCGGGGGGGTTGGCGGCTAATATTTGTGAATAAAATGTGTGTCAGGCATATTCGATCCCATCAAAAGCATATTTTCAGTTCCAAATCAATGTAGAAAGATGCTGCGGGGTGGTCCGCGCATGCGATGACAGCCCTGCCAGCGTGCATAAAAACATGTCTGTATCTGTGACAACCTTCCAGTGAGAATCTATTTTAGAAGGCCACCTGTTAATGACATTAGAGAGCGTCGAGGAGGAGCAGGAGACGATATGAGTGGAGCTTCTGCAGAGAGAAAGACACAGGAAAGCCATTTTGGCAGGCAAAACAGTCGACTCAGAGCGAAAGGTTTGATTCCCCCGTGTGCAAGAGCTTCATGGAAACTTTGGAGACTCTTGAGGAAACGACTTTCCTGCTGATCCACAGTTTGGACGACAAACGTGGCACGGTGAAATATAGAAAGAGAGAGGCCAGCCGTGCCGGGGGGCGGGGAGATTTGGGGGCACAGGCAGGAGAAAGGGGGCTGTGATGCAAACAGACTGTGAGCTGAGGATAGAGAGATAGAGAAGAAGGGACACAACAGGCCGCAGGCGCAGACCGCAACATGGACCGCACATGGCCAGAGCCTGATTTTTCTGCAGCGGATCTTCACACATTTCTCTCAGCAGTTCTCCAGAGGAGCCACACTCACAGAGGGTGTCTGAATTTATGGCACTATTTTAGGATGCAGTGTTGTTAATGTGTCAAAGGGTCAGTGCAAAAGTTCAAGTCAAATCAAAGACAAAAAAAAAGCAACTCTGACTTTTGCTTTGACGCTTTTTGATTAATTCTGCATGATGAATGCCATTTTAAAATGGGGAGAGTTCTTGATCACAGGCATGAAACAAATGAAACTAAAGGCAAATAAAAATTTTAAAATGCAGTCTCAAGGTGATTTATCCAGCCAAAACACTTAGCTCCTGTTCCTGTTTAGCTGCTGAAGAACCCTCTCAATTGCAAACATCCATCAGCCCTTACTTGGAGATAAGTTCAAAAGCAGACTGATCAATAATGTAGTTGACTGGTGACAACCTTTTCTCTGCATCAATCATGAGCTGCTGTCAGCATTTACGCCTCAGAACACCGGGCTGATGCTTACAGTACATGGTGGGTGCAGCCATGCATGCAATGCCTCACTTATCACTCGCACTTCAATATACAGTTGATATATACTGTACCTCAATCACATCTACATTTATCCTGATGTATTCTAAATTATATTATATTCATGCCACACTTCACAACATTGTTTTGAGCTAATCCATTACTTCACGGATCAATGCTGGATATTGAAAGATGTTCTCATCTGAGTTAAAATAGTCCCCAGTTATCTACATATTAATCTCCACCAATCGCAGAGTGGCAGAGGATATCTGCTGTTTGTTTGGGCGTTTCTTAATAAATAGAAAAACTCCGTAATCCAACTTTATTCTAACACATTTGACACAATATAATTGCAACTTGGGTGCTTTTCAAATGAGCTTTTAAAACAAATCTCTCCAAAGATTAAACCATCTCATCACATTGGCCCACAACAAGCACTCATTCACCGACACACACACACACACACATATGCAATGTAGAACAGGCTATATTTGGGTAGATGAACTGGTGGAGGAAGTGAGATGGTGGGACAGCCCACACTTGGGAACAGGTCACAATCATGTGTGAGGACCACAGAAAACAAAAGGAAATATACACAAGTGACACAAGAGTAAAATGAGAAGTGTATGTAAGGATGGAAATATGAAAGAAATGGGAGATAAAGACAAGGCAAAGGACAAGGTATAAACAGATCACAGTACAAAATGAAAGCATATGAAATGAACCTGACGTGGTTGGGTGGAAAGGGTGGCGTTCTATTGGTTCCTTTGGATTTACAAATATTAGACAGATTTCCCCATTCATTTTCAAGGAGATGCAAATCTGACCAGTTGCGTGACGTGCTCTGGTTAAGAGGAAGAAACAGTCCATTTTGTCTTAAAACTCAACATTGATCTCAGTAATAAATCATAAATCAAATTTCAATTAAATATACCGTCAAGCTTTCAACATTGTGTGAAGACAATGAAACAGACAGTGTTCAAGAAGGTAGAACAGGTAGTGTTAGCAGCAGCTCCAGAACAAGTTCACTAGGGGAGACATTAGGCATATTTTTTTAATGACAAAAACAATATAATTTGCATTGGGATGCATAAGTTTCACGTACAATGACATTAATGCACGTGGCCAACTAGACAAGCAGACCAAGGAGCGCCAATACGAACAACCTCTGACATAAAATGTGACTTTAAACATTTATTTAAATGTTCATTGCCTTTATTCATCATTTAATGATGTAATATAATATGAAATATGAAATGCAGTTAAAAGTCATGGCTGGCTTCCAGGGGAGGCACATCATATTGCTAGAGGGGACAATATCTACGAATGTCCCCATGTGGCACCAATTCTGGTCAGTGCAGCGAAGGGTTTTCAGTGTTATGGTCTGCACTCTGAGTGTTTTATATCTCACCAGAAAAGCACAGACAGTTGGACTAGAGAACCTGCTCCATTGGCTTGTAAAGTTCCTCGCAGTTGAAACAGAATCCCACACAGGTTCTCGCCTTCTTTCAACTAGTTGAAACAGAATCCCACACAGGTTCTCACCTTCTTTCAACTCTCAAACCCTGGCTTTCATCGAGGTCTTTTTCTTCGTCAAGTAAGCCAGGCTGACCACTGAGCAGAGTGCAGCTTCCATCCAGCTGCCTGTGCTGCAGTGTTAAGTCTTGAGTGAAGATCAATAAAGAAGCTCTGTACAGAATGACAATGACCACCACTATTGGAGTGCGACGCTGCAGCAAAGGGCTGCTGAAAACATGCTGCAGGTCTCATGTGAGAGCGGGTGCCGATTAAAAAGAGAGGATGGGTCAGTGTTACATGTTTCTTCTAGTAGCTTTTAGCTGTTCACTCAGACCTTAGAGGAGCAGGAGTTCCAGCAGTAGAATACAAATGAAGAGCTGACGCAGGTCATTACTCCATTTGTTGCTCTGCTGCGACTGTTCCCAGCTCTTGCTGAATATCATCCCGGGCGGATCCATCCACACTGACATATACTGTGGCAAGGACTGTTTCAGTGAAAGAGAAGCCATAGGATGAAGTGTTCACAATAACTCTTCAGTCACATCTGAGTGACATGCAACACACTCAGACACCAGGAAGTATAATCAACTGGTCTACAGATGACGGTCGTGGTCAGACTGAGCAGAACACTGCCAAAACATTTTCCTTTCAACCAAGCAGCTGCTTGGTTAGATGGCTTTTTCATACTGCTTTCCTTAGTAACAACAGCAAGGTGACAATTGTTAAAGAGGGTTTTGTCTGTGATAATGAATTGCAGCACAAGACGAGCCTTTGATATTAATCACGTTTATTTGGTCAAATACACAAAAGACATTGGGTCCAACAAATCTCTCATTTTAGATAAAGACGGGGGAAAAAAGCTTGTAAATCGAGCAAAAGAAGATGATTGTGACCAATTCATTGTAACAGGAAGCATAGCTCAGTTTGGCCAAATTGGGATGGACTGGCATGAAGGCCGTTAGGTTAAAAAGAGAGAAACGCATTTGCCTCTGCCAG